>NC_053120.1:3798567-3956067 GCF_010015445.1 Perca fluviatilis
AGTGTGAAAATTGTGCACACATCAGGAGAATAAAATGGCAAATTATCTGCGTACATATTGTGAGACGAGGACATTTCTGTCAGCCCCCCAAAAACGATCACACACAACATTTGGCCGGCGAAAGAAAGACTGGGCAGCGAGACGAGAGGGCGTCAGGAGACGAGATGCTTTCTCTGCTGCAGTATGTTTATCTGCTATTCCAGCCAATTTGGCAGCAGCCAGGTTTTTAAAGGGGAGGGGGGTGAGGGGGGAGGGGGGGGAGGGGAGGAGGTGACGTGGACTGTTCAGACCCCGGTTTGTCCCCCACACCCCCCCCCCCCCCCCCCCCCCCCCCCCCCCCGCAAGACAGGTTCAGAACATCAGACAAGACAGATCGTCAGTCTGAAGGATGGTCAGAAAAGAGAAAGAGAGAGAGAAAAAAAAAAAACAGAGAGATATTGTTTGTTCATTATTTTATGTTGTGCCTTTATTGTCTTTTTTTCTGTTTTTTTTTTTTTTTTAAAAAAAAAAAAAAAAAAAAAAAAAAAAAAAAAAAAAAAAAAGAGACAGAGAGAGAGTACACACCAAATTCCCTTCTCAATTTAACACTTTAATGTTTCTGATACACATGAACCGCTCTTCAAATCGGCATGAATTTAATCCACAGCAGTTCAAAATAAGAAGAATATACGTCACTTTTAACGCTGGTTGGCCTGATATTTCCTCACGTCGCTGCAGAATGATTAAAGGGGAAACACGATGGATATTTGGCGTTATTTTTGGCATTCATAAAACATGATTTTCCTGGCTGGCCTGAACACTGCGGTGTGCCCGGTCTGTGTAGCTTTTTTAATAATTAAAAAAATGTTCATTCAGACATTTGAAGTAGTTGCACATCGATTCGGAAATGAAAAACTGGATAATAATAATAATTGTGATTTTATAGTCTGATTTTAGTGCAAAGAAGATCAAATAATTTGATGTGTGTGTGTGTGTGTGTGTGTGTATGTGTGTGTTGCCGTGACAGCAGATGATGAATGGGCATTACTTGGAGAATAACAACAGCGTTGGCCAGCGACAGCAGCGGCCAGAGAGACGGCCACAGACGGCCGTCCCTGGGCAAATATGGCCGACATCGAAGCCAGATGTTACGCCAGGACGGCCTGTGTGTGTGTGTGTGTGTGTGTGTGTGTGTGTGTGTGTGTGTGTGTGTGTGTGTGTGTGTGTGTGTGTGTGTGTGTGTGTGTGTGTGTGTGTGTGTGTGTGTGTGTGTGTGTGTGTGTGTAAGATGGCCGATGAGCTGAGGCCCGGGGCAGTTAGTCAGCTGCGGGGCTGAGAGGCAGATTGTGTTGGCAGAGGGCTGAGAGGAGGACAGAAAACACACACACACACACACACACACACACACACACACACACACACACATATACACACACACACACAGATGAAAACAGGCCTTCCTGTGAGTGATTGATGACCGTATCTGCCGTCAAGAGAGTCACAAGATTAATTACCGTTTAAATTTCTCATAATCAAACACTTTTTTATTGTTATTTATACATTAATTTCAATATTTTGCAAAAATTCATCTTTGTTTTACCCGTGATTGACCTAAATATGTCCTGTCTGACTACATGACATCAGAGAGAAAGCAGAAGCTCCATCTTACGTCCTTCACGCTACCTTCACTGACTCAATATCAACACAAATCAATCTCACCGAGTGTAGAAGCTGCGAGTTGGTCCGGGGCTTCGCCTGAAGCCGAACGGCCAATACACTGTCCCCTAACCCTGAAAAGGGTCAGCTCGGCCGCAGCCTTTGGAGGGCGAAAAAAAATTTGCAACTCCAACTGTAATCGCAAGGCTACAAGCAGCGAGTTTAGTAATAATCAATAATCCAAATGCTAATGCTGCCACAGATGGCAGACAACCTGCATAGCGAGAAGATGAAAAATGAATGAGCTCGGGGTTGACACCGGAACTTAATACCTTGGCTAGGGTCACCCCGGGGTCACAGCTAACTTTGTTGATATAAATACTCAAAATTAAAGTTAAAGCTCCCATATTATGTTCATTTTTAAGTTCATAATTGTATTTAGAGGTTGTACCAGAATAGGTTTACATGGTTTCATTTTCAAAAAACACCATATTTTTGTTGTACTGTGTTCAGGTCTCGGTTTTAGCTACAGAGTGAGATCTCGCAACTTCTGTAACATCTTTGTTGGGATTTGCACATGCTCAGTAGCTAGGTAAGGACTACATGAGCTAGCTAGCTGTTTCTCTAACTGCAGTCAGTACAAGGCAGGATTAGCCGGGAGACTTCTTCCAATTTGGCGTGGAATACCTGCAGAACAGGGACATGGAAGTAATTATTTTGTAGATTAGGGTGAACTAGTGTGTGTTGTAGCAGTGTTTTGCCATTGAAAACGAGCTAGCATGCTAGCGGTTAGCCACCTCGTTTCGGCTACTGACGTAGAAAGCCGTGCAGATGTTGACCAGCTCACCAGGAGACTGAAGGCAGGACACATTCAGAAACCAGATCTCACTCAGAACACCATGGATGGATTTTTTTCAAAGTTTGTATGTGTGTGGAAGCACCAGAGACACAAAATAACACCCCAAATAACAGAAAAGTGTTTTTTTCATAATATGGGCACTTTAAGCACTGCCTTTGGCGGAAAACTGACTGAAAAGTGACAGAAAACTGACTGAAAAGTGACAGCGAAAAGTGACAGAAAAGTGACAGAAAACTGACTGAAAAGTGACAGAAAACTGACTGAAAAGTGACAGCGAAATGTGACTGAAAAGTGACAGGAAACTGACTGAAAAGTGACAGAAATGTGACAGAAAACTGACTGAAAAGTGACAGCGAAATGTGACTGAAAAGTGACAGAAAACTGACTGAAAAGTGACAGAAATGTGACTGAAAAGTGACAGAAAACTGATTGAAAAGTGACAGAAAAGTGACAAAATAAACTGACAGAAAACTGACTGAAAAGTGAAAGAAAACTGACAGAAAACTGACAGAGAAAACTGACAGAAAACATGTACCCTCCATGTGTCGAATGGTGTCTTAGATTTACTCACCAAACAGAAAATTCCTCCGCATTTGAAAATTAGCCGACTGGCTAACAGTGGCACATTTACAGAAATGTTGATTAATGTGCATTGTCCTAATCAAATAAATAAATCTACATTTGTCTCTTGGCGAGTGTTAATTTCGGACCGTGGAATCGGACCATCTGATTGAGTCTGTTTCTAACTAAACGTCTTTTGTCTTCCCAGTTTCGTCGTCACAAACGGCGACTCGTCCCGCAGCGGCGTGCTGCGCTTCGCCATCGAGCACGGCGACCGCATCCCGCCCACCTTGCATCACAACGCGGGTCTGCGGCTGCAGGACGGCGCCACGAAGACCGTCACCGTCGCCGAGCTGCAGCTCACCGACCCGGACACCGCCGCGGCCAACCTGAGCTTCGTGGTCACGCAGCCGCCGCGCCACGGCCGACTGCTGCTGGCAGGAGTCCCGCTGGCGCCGCCGCTGGCGTTCACGCAAACGGACGTGGACGAGATGAAGCTGGCTTACCGGCACGACCCGGCCAGCCCGGCCGACATCGACAGGTTCTACTTCCTGCCGACGGACGGGAACAACAGAGGCTACCTGGAGTTTGGACAGCTGAGAGACGAGCCGGCTGTCTTCAACATACAGGTGAGTCGGAAGAAGTATTGAGATGCTTTTACCTGCAGTAAAAGTACTAATACACACAGGGAAAATACTTCAATACAAGATAAAGGGTAACTACTGTTTTTTTTCAACGTGGAAAAAAACTCACTAAAAACTGACCAAAGAAATGTCAGAAAACAGACAGAAAAAAAGACAGAAAAACTTCAGAAAACAGACAGAAAAACAGACAGAAAACAGACAGAAAAAAAGACAGAAAAACTTCAGAAAACAGACAGAAAAACAGACAGAAAACAGACAGAAAAAAAGAGAAAACAGACAGAAATCTGACTGAGCCGGCTGTCTTCAGCATACAGGTGAGTCGGAAGAAGTATTCAGGTCCTTTTACCTCAGTAAAAGTACTAATACACACAGGGAAAATATTTCAATACAAGATAAAGGGTAACTAATGGGCAGGACGGAGCCGGAGATTAAATAAAAAAATGACGCTGCAGTGCGCCCAAAGATTGCGAGGCATTCCTGGGCTACTTAGTATGCAGAAGGCAGCGATTCTTCTAACCTACCCTAAATTGATTAATGTGTGTTTTGAGTGTGAGAAGATCTCCGTTAGGAATTACGTAATGAAATGGCCTAGGCCTGCATGTAATGCATGTTACCTAGACCTGCAGGTAATACATGTTACCTAGGCCTGCAGGTAATACATGTTACCTAGACCTGCAGGTAATACATGTTACCTAGGCCTGCAGGTAATACATGTTACCTAGGCCTGCAGGTAATACATGTTACCTAGGCCTGCAGGTAATACATGTTACCTAGACCTGCAGGTAATACATGTTACCTAGGCCTGCAGGTAATACATGTTACCTAGACCTGCAGGTAATACATGTTACCTAGACCTGCAGGTAATACATGTTACCTAGACCTGCAGGTAATACATGTTACCTAGACCTGCAGGTAATGCATGTTACCTAGGCCTGCAGGTAATACATGTTACCTAGACCTGCAGGTAATGCATGTTACCTAGACCTGCATGTAATGCATGTTACCTATAGGCCTGTAGGTAATGCATGTTACCTAGACCTGCAGGTAATACATGTTACCTAGACCTTCAGGTAATACATGTTACCTAGACCTTCAGGTAATACATGTTACCTAGACCTTCAGGTAATACATGTTACCTAGACCTTCAGGTAATACATGTTACCTAGACCTTCAGGTAATACATGTTACCTAGACCTTCAGGTAATACATGTTACCTAGACCTTCAGGTAATACATGTTACCTAGACCTTCAGGTAATACATGTTACCTAGACCTGCAGGTAATACATGTTACCTAGACCTGCAGGTAATACATGTTACCTAGACCTTCAGGTAATACATGTTACCTAGACCTTCAGGTAATACATGTTACCTAGACCTTCAGGTAATACATGTTACCTAGACCTTCAGGTAATACATGTTACCTAGACCTTCAGGTAATACATGTTACCTAGACCTTCAGGTAATACATGTTACCTAGACCTGCAGGTAATACATGTTACCTAGACCTGCAGCTAATGCATGTATAGTGGAGCCTAAATTTCCGAGGCAAACTTTAGACAACATAGGAACGAAACGGAAGCGGGACGGGATTCGGGAGTCTTTCTCTCGGGATTTTGCACGACAGGATTTTTTTTTGGGGGGGCAGTCACGTGATCGGGATATGACGGGAGTATTTTCGTGGGCTACGGAGGTATCATAACATATAAAACACCTGAGGCCAGAAAATGGCTGTATAGCTAAATTGTGCAAGCAGCCCGTCATGACCCATAATTAAATAACCCTTTTTGTTGGGCGGTGAGTTTTACTGTACTTAAGTCCAAGTACTGCAGTAAATGTACTCCCAGCGAGCCTGGTGTTGTTGTCTGAGAGGCTGGCGACTCTCAGGTGGACGACTGAAGTACACAGATAAATATTTGAAGCAGAGAGCAGCAGGTGAGCCAAGACAACCCCCTGATCGCATGCTACCTGCTCACACACACACACACACACACACACACACACACACACACACACACACACACACACACACACACACACACACACACACACACACACACACACACACACACACACACACACACACACACACACACACACACCAGGCAGCCAGGTTGCTAACACGCTGGCCGGACCGACTGTCCTGATCCTCTGAGAGACTTAAGGCTGTTTGTGATTGGCCGATGTGTTGGGTTGTGTGTGTGTGTGTGTGAATATTTAAAGGCTTCATGAATATTTGACACACACACACACACACACACACACACACACACACACACACACACACACACACACACACACACACACACACACACAGGTTGTCACTCTTTTTAAAGTCTGTCTAAATTTTTTTTTATCTTCAATTAAAATCGATCTTTGTTTGAGTGATCTGATCGATTAAAAAATCCAGAAATGGATCTTTTAATATCTGCCTTATGGATGTAAAGAGTCCTTTTAAAGAAACGTTTTGGGGGTCAGTTCTGAATGTTAACAATAAGCTGCTGTGCTTTAACACATATTTGACGGTTGCTTCTTGCTTGGACAAATTATAGCAGAAGATCTCTTAGAATCTTTTTAATATCCAAGATAAACTGGCATCTCCCTAAACTAATTGATATCGAATGCCCCATGTAGGCTGAGTCCTTTGCAGTGGTCCGGTTCGAATCCGAACTGCGGCCCTTTGCTGCGTGTCCTCCCCTCTCTCTCTCTCCCCCCTTTCCTGTCTATCCTGTCACTATTAAATAAAGGGGAAAGCCCCAAATAATCATCTTTAAACAGGGTTTCTGGGGGTCTTAAAAAGTCTAATTTTTAGGCCTTAAAGAATCTTAAAAGTATTGTTTAGTAGGTCTTAAATAATTTTAAACAGGTCTTAAATGTTCCTACACACACACACACACACACACACACACACACACACACACACACACACACACACACACACACACACACACACACACACACACACACACACACCCTCTAATAGAGCACCTTACCATGCAGACTGAATCACAGGGTGAGCCTCTCATGCTTATACATCCCTTATAGTACATTCATGTGGATTTTTTTATTTAGTATCTTTTCTTTTATTGTCCATATTATTCATGTGGATTTGTTATTTTATCATCCTGTTTGTGATGTATGTGTATGTTGTGTGTGATGTCTATCTATCTATCTATCTATCTATCTATCTATCTATCTATCTATCTATCTATCTATCTATCTATCTATCTATCTATCTATCTATCTATCTAACACATAAATAATAACAGAGCCAAACTCAGCGTCTGTGTAGTGATACAGTATATCCACGGAAGATATTGTGATACTACACTATATCAAGTTTTTCCCCCACCCCTAGATTCATAGTTTTATAAATGTGTATGATTTGTTGAAATTCTGTGATTATTCAACTATTTCATATTTTTTATTTTGAGCTGCATATTTGAGTTTATTAAATCAAATGTTTATTAGTCCATAAATTCAGCCCATTATTCACTTAGTGCATTGACAGAAGATGAGTGTGTTTTTATGTAAAAAAAAGAGAGCCTGTTTAATAGTTGTGATGTTGAGTTTCTCCTCCTTTAAACATGACAGGAGCGACACCCAGTGGAGGAAACATAGAACTGCACCTCTCTCTTTTTTTCCTTCTGTTTGACTCTTGAAGTGCATCTCATAGCCCTTAAATCGCCTCCTTGACTCCTCCACTTGCCTCCCTTCCTCGCGTCTTAGTCCCCCCATTCAATTTTCAATTCAATTTTATTCATAGTTTAGTTTATTTTTTTCGGCCATCTGTAACTGACAACAGTCAATGCCCTAATAACATTCAACAACATAACTTCCACAAACATATATATATATATATATATTTATTTCTTGTATATATATATACATAGATACAAGAAACAAACAAGACCGAAAAGGTGTAGGCTGAAGCCAGGGCTTTTTACACCTACCCTTTTTACATAAAATTATATTCTTTCATACAAAAATGAAAGTTATTTATAGTATCAAATCATAACAAGAGTTATCTCAGGACTCTTTACAGATAGAGTAGGTCTAGACTTCAACTTCAACTGTGTTTGTGTCCCCGAAGGGCGATTAGGTGTGCAGCAAGTATAACACATACAGTAAAAGACATATAAATACACACAAGTTCTACACCCAGTCCAACTGGAACACCACCGTAACAGAACGAGCACAAAGAAATACCAGTACAAGGTGCATGGATAGCAGCGTCTAAGTCACCTACACAGGGTAGGAAAAAGTCCATATCAGCCTCCAAAGTTGACACAATATAATCAACAATGACCATCATCAACAACATCAGAATCCATTACATTACACTCTACAATTTATAGACCACACTCTATAACTTACAAAGACCCAATAATTCCAGTAATTCACCCAAGAGCATTTAGTGTGACAGTGGCGAGGAAAAACTCCCTTTTAGGGAGAAACCTGGGACAGACCCAGGCTCTTGGTAGGCGGTGTCTGACGGTGCCGGTTGGGGGTGTGATGAACAGTTGCAATAATAATCACAATAAAGATAATGGAGCAATGACCAGAACTGGTAGTTGTAGTAGTTCATGGTGTAGCAGGGCACTGCAGGGCGTTACAGGGAGTAGCAATCCCTCTAAATGTGTTTAAACACACAGGGTCGATAATCCGCCAGTCTGGCGAGGTCGGTGACTCGAGTCTGTTCGGTGTGTCCCGTGCCGTCGTCAGTCTGGGGGGCTGTCGGCGTTCATTTTGGCCGACCTGACATGTTCGGTCGGCGGCAGGGCAGTCGGGACTCACCCGGAAATGGCGAGCGGGATGAGGTGACTAGAGTCTCTCAAAATCTGATGAAAATCTTTTAAACTGACCTTTGTTGATCTGAAATGAAGACAGATTCAGCAACTGCACGGCCTATACATTAAAATCAATGTGACCCAACTTACAAACAGCGTGGATGTTGTCGCTATGACTACGTAAGATGCACGTAAATAGTTGCGCCCAACACTGTTGAAATTTACAGCTATTTTTCGATTTCTTTGCGGGAACACTGCCTTCACCTGCCATTTTTATCTGCTCTGGTCAACATTAGACAAACATATTGGTCCGATTATTAATAAAGGAGTTTTGGCCATGCAAATTACGGGAGTTTCCCAGGAGAAATAACAAACCGGGAGGGGTCCAGGAGGGGTCCGGGCTAAAAAACGGGAGAAACCCGGGAAAATCGGGAGTGTTGGCAGTTATGGTCCTCGATGATCCCTACTCGATGAGTCCTGAAATAAGAGCTTTGAGACGGGCTTCACCGAGGAGGGACAGAACTACTTGCGGTTTGTCTCAGACTGTCAGAGTTCTTCCTACTCCATGTACAATCTGAGAATACTGCTGTACTTTCACTACATGAAGCTGAGAATACTGCTGTACTTTCACTACATGAAGCTGAGAATACTGCTGTACTTTCACTACATGAAGCTGAGAATACTGCTGTACTTTCACTACATGAAGCTGAGAATACTGCTGTACTTTCACTACATGAAGCTGAGAATACTGCTGTACTTTCACTACATGAAGCTGAGAATACTGCTGTACTTTCACTACATGAAGCTGAGAATACTGCTGTACTTTTACTACATGAAGCTGAGAATACTGCTGTACTTTCACTACATGAAGCTGAGAATACTGCTGTACTTTCACTACATGAAGCTGAGAATACTGCTGTACTTTCACTACATGAAGCTGAGAATACTGCTGTACTTTCACTACATAAAGCTGAGAATACTAACTGTACTTTCACTACCATGAAGCTGAGAATACTGCTGTATTACTTTTACTACATGAAGCTGAGAATACTGCTGTACTTTCACTACATGAAGCTGAGAATACTGCTGTACTTTCACTACATGAAGCTGAGAATACTGCTGTACTTTCACTACATGAAGCTGAGAATACTGCTGTACTTTCACTACATGAAGCTGAGAATACTGCTGTACTTTCACTACATGAAGCTGAGAATACTGCTGTACTTTAACGGCATAGCCTAAAGCTAAAAAAAAAACGGACAGAAGGAGGTAAAAATGTTGTGTAACAGAAAGAGTGCAAATAAAACAAAATATAAACAAAGAGATGATCAAGTTCTGCCATAAAAAGTATTTAGTTACTCTGAGATTTGTGAAACGTTTGTCTCAAACTGTCGGATTTCTTCCTGCACTGAATGTGTTTTAACGAACTTGTCTTGTGTTGTGTTCAGGTGGATCGGGTGGATAGGACGCCCCCCAGTCTGACCACGAAGCGGAGTCCAAGCACCGTGGTGGATCTGGGCGCCGGGCGTTACGGCATCCTCATCACCTCCAAACACCTGCAGGCGTCCGACCCCGACAGCCCCGCGGAGCAGCTGGAGTTCTCCATCAGCCGGCCGCCAAACTTCGGCTACCTGGAGAACGCACTCACAGGTCGCTCAACTCTCCTGTTGGCCCGTTTACAAAAACTTTATATATCAGAACTATGACTAAACAACGTTGAAAAAAATGAGAAATTTTGGAAAAAGCCACAAAAATGCATGGGAAAAAATCTACTAAAACATAATGTTTTTTAAACGCTGAAAAAAGTGACCAAAAAAATTCGAAAAAGTGACAAAAAAAACAACAAAAACATCGCCAAAAGTGACACAATCTTGTCAAATAAAGTGACAAAACAATTGGAAAATTTGACAAAAACACAATTAAAAAGACGCCAAAAAAGTGACAACAAAATTGGAAAGAATGTGACAAAAAAATTGGAATAAGATCGACAAAAACATTGACAAAAGTGTAGAAAAAGAACAACAAAATGTTGAAATTTCAACCCTGAAAACACATGGTCAACGGGAAGACAACATCAGGGTTAAATATGAAGGTTCAGACCAAAGATTCACGACGAGACAAACCGATTTTGAACGTCGCAGGGAAAGGTTTCGACGGTCTGAACCGTGCATAACTTTTCGTAGGATATCATATGAACCATTGCATGAATTTATGGTGCTAAATTCAAGTTGCTCAAAATCTATTTCTATATAACTAAGCTTTACATTAGATTAGATTAGATTAGATTCAACTTTATTGTCATTGTGCAGAGTACAAAGAGCTGAAAAGTGCAATATGATATACAAAGTAAAGACAGGTATAGACAGGTGGTGCATAGACCGGACAAGAAATATAGTGCAGTGTAGACAGTAGTATACAGCTGGTTTACAGATGGTGGTTTACAGTAATATAAATACATAATACTAAATTACATAATTTCAATTACATAATACATATGTATTATATAAAGATAAGTATGTTCAGCTGGATTAAAACTTCTTGTCCTGCCAGGAGCTTACATCAAAGGTCGTTTCACCCAGCGGGACGTGGACCAGCGCGCCGTGGTGTTCGTCCTCCCGGCCGACGTGGAGGTGACGGCCGACAGCTTCCAGTTCCGCCTCACCGACCCGGCAGGAAACGCCATGCTGCCCGAGATGTGGGTTTGTAGGAGGAAACGACACAAAAACTGTTGTGGGTAGCTTGGGTTGTGGCTATAAGGCAGTGTTTCTCAAATGGGGGTACGTGTACCCCAAGGGGTACTTTGGAGACCTGCAGGGGGTACGTGAGCGATTGTTTTTTTTTTTTCTAAGTTTTTTTCGCTGTTTTTTAAGTTTGTCACTTTTTCAAAGTTTTTGTTGCATTTTGTCACCATTTTCGAACTGTTCTTGCCTTCCTTCCTTCCTTTTTTCTACCGTCTTCTTTTTTTTAATCCTAGTTTGTCGAAGTTTTTGTTGCTTTTTTCAAAAAACAATTCCGCCTTTTTTCAAGGTTTTTGACACTTTTTTCGAAGTTTGCCTTCCTTCTTTCTACTGTGTTTTTTTTTACAAGTCTGTCGCTTTTTTGATACTATTTTCCACCTATTCTTGCCTTACTTCCTTCTTTCTAGCAACTTTTTTTTGTTTTTAATTTTTTTTTTAAAGTTTCTGTTGCCTTACCATTAGCATTTAAATGTTTTTCAGTTACACGGCTGTTGTTTGGTAAATCTATCGCTGGTCAGGGGGCTTAAAAACACAATTCAAATGGGGTACATTACCCTGCTATAAGGGATACAGTTAAGGCCAGAAGTTAAGCAAAATTACACAAAATGCACGGGAAAAGGTGGCTTCCTATGCAGGGTGGCCGGTGAGGGATGCGATAAGCAAATTCACACATTATAAGGTTATTCACAGGTACACCAGTCAAGCTTCATAAAATGGAATTAATGAAGGACAATCTGTGTTGAATGAACGTCACAGGCTCCTACCTAATCTGTGGGATTGCCTCCTGGTCTTTCCTTTTTGGAAACAAATCATAAAAACTATTGTTGATTGGTTAGCCACACCATTGCCAGAGTCTCCCCAGCTGTGTCTACTTGGAGATAGGTCCCTTTTGCCACCAGAGAATCATTCTTAGACACTGGAAAAGCCAAGTAAGGCCTAGTTTTATAGACTGGCTGAAGTTACTGACAGACACAGCCTCATTTGAAGATCTTATTGCAAGATTGAATGATGGTAGAGGGATATTCTAACAGATCTGGTCTCATTTCCTGCATTTTATTCAATTTGAAGTGACTAGTGCCCCATAATTAATATTATTATCAAGCCTAATTCGATCTCAGCCAACGCCGCCACTCATTTTACTTATTATTTATGTGTTTTAATTGTGAATTTTAGTTTTTGTTTTTCTGTCTTTCTTTCCCAGATTGCTGTATAGTGTGTGTTTAGTGTTATTACATGTTGTTAAATGTGGTGGGTTTCTCACATGGAAAACAATAACAACTTTGATTATATAAACACTAAATACACTAATACAATATAATTATATAATTTTAATATTTTCACCCAGGAAACGTGTTCTTTCCTCGAGGGTGTTTTAATCTAAGCCATGGTCTGTTTGTTTTGGGGCCTGAACTTAACTGTCATTGCCGTAGCTGTATCACATATAGCAGTGTTTCTCAAAATGCTTTTCGTCACTATTTTCAACCTGTTCTTGCCTTCCTTCCTTCCTTCCTTCCTTCCTTCCTTCCTTCCTTCCTTACTTTTTTCTACTGTCTTCTTTATTTCTCCAACTTTGTCGAAGTTTTTGTCACTTTTTAAAAAAAAAAATTCTGCCTTTTTCAAGGTTTAAAGTCTGTCACTTTTTATGAAGTTTTTGTCGCTGTTTTCTAAGTTTTTGATACCATTTTACACCTATTCTTGCCTTACTTCCTTCTTTCTACCAACGTTTTATTTTACGTTTTTGTTGTCTTTTTCCATCAGCATTTAAAAGTTTTTTCAGTTACATGGCTGTTGTTTGGTAAATCTATCGCTGGTCAAAGGGTACTTGTCTTATAAATTCAAATGGGGAACATTATTGAAAAAAGTTTTAGAACCAGTGCCATATAGCCTTAACCACTAGCTTGTGAAATCCCATCCTCTGACGGGATAATCACTGTATGAAGGTTTTCCGTGTGTCCTGCAGACTGGAGCTGTCCTGGTCCCGGGTGGAGTTGTCAGCGACCTGCTACCGAACCTGCGAGACGGCGGGGACGCTTCAGATCCAGATCCAACGCAGCGGGAAGAGCGTTGACCCAGCGTACGTTGCTATCCAGGTATGAGTGTGACGTCTCCAGACTCTGGGCGTTGCTGCTGAAGTTATTGTTACAGTTTTCAGTTCAGTTTTATTCGTAGCATCAAATCATAACAGAAGTTATCGCAGGATACTTTACAGAGGGAGTAGGTCTAAACTACACTCTTTAACTTACAGAGACCCAACAATTACACCCAAGAGCAAGCATTTGGTGTGACAGCCGCAAGGAAAAACGTAATTTTTAACAGACAGAAACCTCGGACAGAATTTGGCACTTGGTGGGCGACCATCTGACAAAAAGTTTGGGGAGAGAGGGAGGGAGAGAGGGAGAGAGGGAGAGAGGGGAGGAGGGGGAGAGAGAGAGAGAGAGAGAGAGAATTAAGGCTACAACTAACTGATTATTTTCTCTATTCATATTTCTTTAGTCTATAAAAGTAGGTCTATAAAATGTCGGAAAATAGTGAAAAATGTCAATCACACTTTCTAAAAGTCCAAGGTGATGTCTTTAAATTACAAAGATATTCAGTTAAAATTCATTTCAAACAGAAAAAAGCGATTTCTTTTTACTTCAACGATGAATTGATGGTCAAAATAGTTACTACAAAAAGTAGCAGAGGGCGTAGAGAAGAACCAGGGCAGCATCTACAACCACAATCCAGGTGTCACCACGATCCATGTGTCACCACGATCCAGGTGTCACCACGCTCCAGGTGTCACCGCGCTCCAGGTGTCACCGCGATCCATGTGTCACCGCGATCCAGGTGTCACCACGATCCAGGTGTCACCACGATCCAGGTGTCACCACGATCCAGGTGTCACCACGATTCAGGTGTCACCACGATCCAGGGAAATCTGCGAAACAAGGTGAAAGCACAAGGGAGTCCGGGGAAGAAACTGAGTTTTTTGTTCTTGTTGTTGTGCAGGTGGAGGAAGGATCGGCCAAACCCGGCAGAGATTTCACTCACAGCACAGCCAGTCTCATCCAGTTTGACCCAGGTGTGACTCTACCGTACTCTGTTCAGATCTACTCTGCTTTATTTTACATCGACCCAGTCTGGAGACTCTCTGTTAGAGCATTAATGTAACTGTGATGTACGCAAAACTTGCCTTGTTGAATCGACACAACAAACACTGAGAATATAAAGAGAAACATTCTGCTTTAGGAGAGGAGTGAACTACCCAAAGTCCCAGAAAGCATTGCTGTAAGAAACGTCCAATCAGAGAGAACTTCAGATTGATCTTGATAAATTTACGTAGCAGCTCTGGTTACTTCTCCTTGACCTAAAGCAGAATGCTGGGGATGCTTTTTGTCATCCTGTCTCTGTTTCCTGTCCAGGAGTCAGTATGAAAACCTGGAACATTTACCTGATCGACGACGGCCTGGAGGAAAACCACGAGACCTTCACTGTCACCCTGAAAAACCCAAAAACGCCGTTCTGGGACAGAGGACGTCCGCTAGTGTCGAGATCATCGACCCAAGAGGAGGTAAAGCATCAAGAGCATATGTTTCGTTTCTTACTCTTCTATAGCTCATGCAAAACTTTCTGTATACAGCAGAGTTATTAAAGTAAATGTTATGGAATATGAGCAGTGTAAACTTGAACTAAATAATATATGTGCAACTGCCCAGTTGCCCTTATGGTTAATCACATACATACAGGAAACATTTTTCTACTCATGTCTTTGTATTGTTGTCTTGTCTATTTGTATGTTGTTTGAATGTGTTTTTTTTTTATCTTGCACTCCTGACTGCTGATCAAGTTTCCCATTTGGGATAATAAAGCAGTTTTCGATTTTTAAGTGGCATGTGCCGCCGGAAGTGGCATGTTTTTCACCGTAAGATGTAAAATATAACTTATAACGTTAAAATATAACTTACAACGTAACATTTCGTTGAAATATACGTGCCACTTTCTAAAGCTACGTGTTATCGCGAGGCTATGTGACACGCGGGTTGCGTTTAGGAAAAGAAGAACGGGGTTAGGGTTAGGAAAACAACAAACGTGAAAAATAAATATCAATCGCGGGACACAAAGTCAACTGTGGGATTTGATCCCCGCTGTCCTGGGTGTAAGCCCTGTGTTTTACCTCCATCCTCCACCCTGACCAATGTACCTAAACGGATTTTCGCCCTTTCATACTACTCGCTACGCCGTCAATTCATACGCAATTGCAATTGGCATACGGAAGTACCGGAAGTACATGCCACTGGCACGTGCCACATGCCACTTAAAAATCTACCTCCCTCTCTAATAAAGTGACTGAATTGAACTGATACTGCCAGGTTAAAAAATAACAAAAATATGCACGATTTGTTTTGTTGTCCATGATAAAAAAAACATCTCCCCCTTATGTTTTTTCACAAATCACACCCTATGTATATGTAGCTACATACTTCTGAGACATTATACATGGCCCTGACAAAACTAAAGATATAAAACCCAAAAGTAAACCATTCTAAAAAACTGAAACTAAACTAAAACTAGCAAACACACTCTGAAAACTTATTCAAACTAAAATGAAATTCAAATTTCAATATTATTATAACCTGATATACAGTACATCTGTGCACTTTCTTTTTTCGTACCTAATGAAGGTAAAACCCCACTTCTTGTAATTCTTATCGTCCCCTAAACCTTTTTATGTCGGTGTTGGCTGATCTTTTTCTTGTTTGTAAATTCATTTCTGGAGACAAAATAAGAAACAAAACTGTAAAAAAAATCCTTTATTTTTATATATTTGACTTTCTTTTACACAAAAACACATCTCCTTTGCACCACATTTATTATCTACGTTTTCAGGTACACAGATGTGTGCAGACGTTTTGTTTTTGCCACTAAAAATAGTCCCTCTCTGCTGTCTCTCAGGGCGGTGTGATCCAGACGACCTGAGGGTGGATGAGGACAACAAGCAACTCCCACTCCCTCCTCTTCCTCCTCTTCTTCGCCTCCCGGATCCTCCCAGACCGGAGGAGGACCCCGTCACCGACATCGAGGCGGAGCTGTTGTGGGAGAACCAGCCCCACCCTCCGCGAGGCGACGTCCCAAACCGGCGGCCCTACCTGGACTACGGAGATGGGGAACCACAGGACCAGCCGGCCCCCGGCAGCTACAGCCACGTCCTCCACCACAGCAGGCAGCCGCTGGGGGGCGCTACTGGGAGCACTGGGAGCACTGGGCACAGCGTCAGACATGGAGGATTAAAGGTGAGTGGTTCTTCCAGGTTTTTGCTGCAAGAAATCCTTCGCACTAGGTCTGTAGTCTATATTCACGACGTGCCACTTCCAGGATTGCTCCGGTGCAGCCCGAAATTCTGCCGGATGTGCGTCCCCTTCCTCTGTCTCTGTGTTGGCGTTCTAACCTCCGGTGGATTTGTGAGGACTATGGTTAACTGCTCCTCAGATCTCTGCAGGGTAAATCCAGACAGCTAGCTAGACTATCTGTCCAGTCTGAGTTTTCTGTTGCACGACTAACACTACTTTTGAACGATGAACCAAAACAAGTTCCTTCCTGAGACTATTTAGCAGAGGCACCGTGGCTCCGTCCGGCGCTTAGCCCCGCCCAAGACAATTGTGACTGCTTTAAAGAAATGCCAATAAACCAGAGCACGTTTTTATCCCATCCAGGAATGCTGTGTGGACTAGACTAGCCAGCTAGACCTTCCTCCACAGCGCTGCGGAGGAAGGTCTACTGAATCTGCAACTAATGATTAATCTGTGGATGTAGCCTTTCACGATATGTTAGTTAAATTTAGCCGAGAAAAGGTGACTGTGAGCCGGGTACAGAGCTCTGTGAGGAGACGGTCGTTACACCTAACTTTAGCCGACAAAAGCGACATTGAAGATTAGACACAAAACAATAGTTGGTAATTTATTTAATAGTTGACAACTAATAGATGAATCTGTGCAGCTCTATCTGGTACTGATTAACAGATGATTACAGATATTTCAAAGTCTTAATTTTTACAGTCAGATTATCGCTTGTGTTTCTTTCTTTATGTTTTCGTAGCTGAAGCAGCTTTCATTTAAATTTCCTTTACATGTTACATAGTGGGACAGCGGTGTTCAAGGCCTCATTCAAACATTTAGAAATTTAGTCTGCATGCTAAGTTGTTTAAATATGCTTAACCCTCCTGTTATGTCGTCCTCGGGTCCAATTTGATCCATTTTCAAAAGGTTTCTATATCAGATATTTGGGTTTCTTTCAACCAAATTTTCAACAAAAAAAGTAATGTGGATGGTTCCCTACAATGCTCTTCACAAGTAAACAAATGATCAGTTCACTACTTTCATTGAATGTGATGTTTTATTGAATTTTATAGCATTTTAAAAAAAGGAGATAAAAGAACGTTGAAAAAAGTGACATGTTGGAAAAGGCTTCAAAAAGGCAGGAAAAATCCCACAAAAATGTCAAAAGGTGCAAAAAAGTTGATTAAAAAATCGGAAAACGTGACAAAAAACTTGGATAAAAGTGACAACCCAGAAAAACTAAAAGTTGCATGGTCGATGGGAAGACAACACAAGGGTTAAATGTGTGTCTCAGTGAATCTTTTCCAGAAAAGCTGATATTTTGCTCTTTCTGCTGCTCTTCATGCAGGTGCATCTGTCAGGAGAGAGGAGGTCTGAGGAGAAGGTCTGGACGGTAAGATGCTAGTTTTGTTTTTTCAAAGACGTGAGCGAAGCACGACAGCATTCAGAAAATATACACAACAGACACCATTGATAGGTCAGACCGCTGTGAACTACTAAATATCTTTAAACGTTACAGTTAACGGCTGAAAATGAACAGAAATAAACAAGTTTGCAGATTTCCCATATCTCTACAATTCAAATCAATGGCTATTTGTCTACCAGGAAGAGATTTTTGTGTTAGCAGGAGCGCCATTGCTATGAAACAGTTTACACTTCCTGTCTCCTAAAGGGGCGTGGCCTCGTTTGAAAGTGTAGTGAATGTTGTGTGGAAAGATGAAAAGTTACATTTGTATGATTTATTGATGTTATCTTTTGCTAAAATTTGATATTTAGCATCACGGAGATTAGTTTTGTTAGGGCGTTCACAAACATAAGCTGACGTTAGCTTCTCTGTGTTGCCAGATCTCGCGAGAGTTCGGTCCTGAGACAGAAACACGTCTCAGACGAAGTTAATTTTCTCCTGATGTGTCCGTATGAAAATGTTGTTTTAGTGTCAGAATGTTCTAGAGATGTGTGGCTTGTTGAATAATGGCTCCAATGCTTACTTTGGTGACTACGGGGCGAAAGAATCGCTCCCCCTAAAATGGGTCTAAAATTGCCACTGATGACAACACAAGGATTAATAAAAAACGTTGCTACGTTTTGTCGCGGCTGAACATGGCCGTGGTTTCTAAACCATCTCTGGGGGATTCGGTCTTTATAACAACACACACACACACACACACACACTCTGTTAATGCCTCCTCCTCCTCCATCAGTTCCACAGTCTGACTCCTCTGCGGGTGGAGGAGCTGAGGCCGAGCGATGCCGGCTGGAGCCTCCTTCAGGATCCTCCTCAGATGGATCATCCAGAACCCAGACGCCACCCAGATCTACGCCAGCGCAAGGTACAAACACACACTGTTCACTTCAGTCACTTCCATGTTACAGTAACAAACGTCTCAGTACATGTTCCCTGTTTTTATTTTTTACTCGTGAAGCAAAACCCCCAAAGACAGCTGCTGCTCTAATCACATAAATACATCTACAATGGTCCTTCAAGAGTGTTTGCTTTGGTGAGTGTGAGGGGAAATAAAAGTGATAACGTGTTTTATTTCCTCCTGTATAACATCACATTCCCATGGGACTAGTATTACCAGAGAACATCATGTGATTTAGTAATTACCCATCCCGTCTGTGTTTTGTGCGGCATATTCGCACGTGAAAGGCAAGTCTGTATTTCACTTGAATTTACTGACATTATCCCCCACGTACCGGGGCAGACAGGGACAAAACTTCTGCCCAGGCAATTCCATCCCTTACTGGCCCAATTTCAGACAGGGATATTATTTGCTTTATAACTGCAAAAACCAGACTCATGTGAGATTATGGCAGCAGCAGCATGAGGCGCACTTACAGGCTTTCAGAATCAATAAATACACACTTCATTAAACCTTCAAATAAACACGGATGATACCATGGCATCATCTTAGAATAGAAGTGAAATGCTTACATATTTAGTACATACTTAAACACCCAAAACACCAAAGTATGAAGTCCAGACTTGAGCCTTTATTTTGAAAAGTAGAAGCCCGACGGCACCAGATGAGAGGCTCCAGGTTGCAGCCGTACAGTCTTTCATATTTTTGTCAAACTAGTTTGATACGGCAGCATTTTTTTTTTTTCCAGCGGCCCAAATCGGCCCACCCCGGATCACAGAGGTGCTGATTCACACGGGACTAATATTATCACACAACCTCTTTGAAATATGGTCGGTGATTTGTGATGGAATTTTTACTTGAAATATTGCAGACACAGCAGATTCACACAGGATTAAGATCAGAGACAACCTCTGCAATTTTTTACAAATTACGAGGGGTCCCCAGGTAATACTAGGCTTTACATGACTGACTGAACTTTTGGAGAAACTCAACCCTGTGTCATGCTTCGGTGGCCAATCATGTAACCGGAGATCAAACTTGTGGGTGTGTTTTGAGGCGGTGTGAGAGTCCCGTACAGGAAACAGGAAACTGCCTCTATCTCTGCCACGAGAAAGTTTTAAAACACCAAACACAAGCTCACTCAGAACAGCTGACTCTTTGCCAAACAACAAAGCACAGTTGATATGTCTCGCTCGTCTCTTTTTTTTTTACGCAGCCTTAACATGTTGTTATTGTCTCTCCTTGAAGGGACTTTATCAGAAGCAGATGCTAAGAAGGGTTGAATCTATCCTGTCAGATAGTTCTCATCCCTTACAGGCTGAATTTCAGATGTTGCCATCTGGATCATGCTTTAAACTCTCAAAACTCAGAACCAACAGAACACTCTTTTGTACCTGCAGCCACTCTAATTCTTAATTCTATAAAGAAGCATAGATAATTTATTGACTTACTATTTATTGATTGTTTACTGTTTTTTTATTGTTTTTAACTATGCCTGCAAGGTAGGCAATCTCTGTTTTGTGTGGATGATTATGTGTGATTTGTACTATATTATCTGCTGCACAACAAATTACGAGAGGTCCCCAGGTAATACTAGGCTTAACATGACTGACTTAACTTTGGAGAAACTCAACCCTGTGTCATGCTTCGGTGGCCAATCATGTAACCGGAGATCAGACTTGTGGGTGTGTTTTGAAGTGGTGTAAGAGTCCCTTACAGGAAACATCACTGCCTCTATCTCTGCCATGAGAAAGTTTTAAAACACCAAACACAAGCTCTGAACTGCCCGGGAGTTAGTGGAACAGCTGACTCTTTGCCAAACAACAAAGCACAGTTGATATGTCTCGCTCGTCTCTTTTTTTGGTCTTTCTCCAGGAAAGGAAGCTGCCTTCAATGTTGTCAGAAATGTTGAGACCTATAAACAATCTGACAGAAAAGCCTACTTGTGTTAAATTGGGGGGTGTTTAAGAACACACCAGGATGTCACACAAATGGGACATTTCACTGAAACTCCCCCCGCTGCACAACCTTGCGAAGAATTGCCAGATCGCTGTTTTCCTGTCTGAACACAGCCTTAACATGTTGTTATTGTCTCTCTTTGAAGGAACTTTATCAGAAGCAGATGCTAAGAAGGGTTGAATCTATCCTGTCAGATAGTTCTAATCCCTTACAGGCTGAATTTCAGATGTTGCCATCTGGATCATGCTTTAAACTCTCAAAACTCAGAACCAACAGAACACTCTTTTGTACCTGCAGCCACTCTACTTCTTAATTCTATAAAGAAGCATAGATAACTTATTGACTTACTATTTATTGATTGTTTACTGTTTTTTATTGTTTTTAACTATGCCTGCAAGGTAGGCAATCTCTGTGTTGTGTGTATGATTGTGTGTGATTTGAACTATACTATCTTCTGCACAACAAATTGCCCCATTGGGGGACAAATAAAGTAACTTGAACTTTGTCTCGTCAGACAGGGAAGTCAGTGAGCAGCTCGTGTCCAGACGGTTGGACTCACTACAGGAGACGCTGTTACATCCTCAGCTCATCGGTGGCCAGCTGGGGGAGTGCCGAGAGGAGCTGCTCGCTGCTGTAAATAACACGGAAACATTTTTTTTGAAAGAAAAAAGTGGCAGGAGCGCTTCTGGTATCCCTTTAAGCACCGGTGCTCATGGAAGGGAATAAAGTTCACTGAGAGGAGGAAGAGTTATGAGCAAAAAAGTTATAAAAAACAAACATATACAGACACCCAATGTTGGGTACAAAAAAATAAAAGGGCTTTAATTCATTTGGCAAGACATTTTTGGTTATTCCTCTTCTCCATAAACTTTTATGTTTGTAGTATTCTGACTTCATCCCAAAGCTTAAAGGGATACTTAAAGGTGCTGTAGGTAGGATTGTGAAGATCTAGGACTTAGCCAAAATTTTTTAACATCAACAACTTCTCAGTCCCTCCCCCCCTTTCTGCTAAAGCCCAAAATGGTCTCCTAAGCCCCTCCCCCCAAAAGGGAGAATGAATGTGTGTGCCTGAGCAGTGATTGACACGCAGTCAGACACCCCCCCGGCCCGGATTGGTGCATCTGAACAGTTAGACACCCCGGCCCTGATTGGTGCATCTGAACAGGGAGCTGTGGATTTTTGCAAATCACACTACAGGCTGTAGGTGGTGCCAGAGGAGTCTGATTTTTTAAATGACCTGCTTCATGTAGTTCTACTGGAACATAGGGTCAGTTTCAGCAAATATGACAGAAAGTTAGTTTTATAAGACTTACCTACTGCACCTCTAATATATTTTGAAGTTTGGTTGTATGAGTGACTTCTCCATGGTCAGTTTGTTAGTTACAGTAGATGGCGGTCAGCCGGCCCCCAGTTTGGAGAAGCAGGCAGGAGTACTGACACGGAAACTGAGCAGCATCCTTCTGTGGACGGGGGAAGCAGCTACTCTTATAACTTCTATATCACTTTAAGTGTCGGCCATGTTCAGAATATTGTCAGCGCTTCACCTTGCTGTCAGACAGCCCTTTACGACAGGGAACTGAAGCCGTTATCTCTGCGTTATCTCTTCAAAGCCACCAGACTCCTTTAACAAAAACAGACATTTTACGTTGCAGAACACAATGGGAGTTTCTGCTCTACCGCTGCCTCCATCGGTTAGTTAGTTAGAGCAGCGAGTCCTGTGTTCTGCGACGTAAAATGTCTTTTTTTTGTCAAAGGAGTCTGGTGGCTTTGAAGAGATAACGCAAAGATACCGGTTTCAGTTCCCAGATTAATCTTATGGTAAACAACAACAAGAACGAAAAGGGAAAACACAGAAGAAGAAAGATATGAAGAAGCAAAAAAAGAAAGACAGACACAAAACAGAGAAAAAATGGAAGAAACGAAAACTAACCCTATAAAACACAAACTAACTAAGCTGACTGAGCATATATGATAACTGCTTCACTTTAATGAACAGCTGTGATTTTTTACAAGGATTTTATCATGACTATGACCCAATAACTTAAACAGGAAAAGAAGTTTCAGCTTAATTATAATGAACTCATAAAAAGTTGCTGAAAAAAGTGGGCGAAAAACGTTTTAATCTGTTAAAAAATCATATTGTAAATTTGAGCGTTGAGCCTGCACGTTTTAAGTTCCAGTTTACTTTACGTTGTATTTGTACGTGTGAACGCAGCTGCAGATGTGTTTGACTCTGATGCTTTGAACATCTGTGTGTCAGGTTTAACAGCAGCCTGACCAGCGTGCGCTCCAGTAGAGACATGGCCTGGCTGTGGAAGTTTGCCGGGAGAAAGCCATTTTGGATCGGTGAGTGGCTGCTTTCACAGCAACGTGCTTTAACGTCAGAGTAGTCTATATCCTCGACGTTCTACTTCTGGGATTGCTCCGGTGCTGACGGAAATTCCGCCGGATGTCACTCATTTATGCCGGATGTCCGTCCCCTTCCTCTGTCTCTGTGTTGGCGTTCTAACCTCCGGTGGATTTGTGAGGACTGTGGTTAACTGCTCCTCAGATCTCTGCAGGGTAAATCCAGACAGCTAGCTAGACTATCTCTCCAATCTGAGTTTTCTGTTGCACGACTAAAACTACTTTTGAACTACACCTGTTCCACCAAAACAAGTTCCTTCTAGGGCTGCACGATATGAGGAAAATATCTAATTGGGATTATTTTGACTGATATTGCGATTGAGATATGATTTACGATATTGGAGGGAAAATATTGAAAAATATAAGAAATTAAGATTAAATTGATTTTTTGCCACGATTTAGTCTGTTGGAAATGATTTGTAGGCCGAGACGTTTCTGCAGCACTAAAATACTTAAAACCGAATGGTTTGACACATATTTTGCATTTAACAAATATTGCTAAACAAGTCTGAGTAATGGCTCCAACATGCATTTAACACTTAACCACAAAACAATGTCAAATTATTTCCCAATATTAAAATGATTCTCCTCCTGCAAGGAACCACTCGTACAGATTAATTTATTAGTGACACGACCAAGCGATTTTGTCGCGTTCACCAATTTTCTTTCAATAAGTAAAAGTTTGAATGTAAAGTAATGAACTAAATTAAATAATATACCCTCATATAAATCATATAAGACTAATGTAATACAATCATCTTCATCATGTCTGCTAATTCACTGAGAGACTTCTTAGATTTTATGGTTTTTATTGATAATTTCCTCACTTTCGATTTCTTCTGCATTTATTGGAAGTTTTTTCCCACGTTTTTGAAGCTTTTTTCAATGTTCTTTTATCTTTTTTTTTCAAATGCTATAAAAATGAATAAAACACCCAAATTCAATCAAAGTAGTGAACTGATCATTTATTTTACTTGTGAAGAACGTTGTATGGAACCATCCACGATACTTGTTTTGACAATTTGGTTGAAAGAAACCCAAATATTTTTTATATAGAAACTTTTTGAAAATGGTTCAAATTTGCCCCGAGGACAACAGGAGAGTTAACATTTTCAACAATACTAATGCAAACAAATGGGAGAAAATTAAAACACACACTTATGTTTTTTACTTTTGTGAATGAAACTGTCCAACGAACAGAGCAGCTTTATTTTGCAGTTTTATCCAAGTTGATAAAAGCTCATGAAAGCTCACAGCCCTATGGTCCCACATTTCTAGGACATTTTCAAAATTAGGTCTTGTGTTCCTACATTTCCCTTCAATTTAAGCCCTATCCTCCCACTACATGTTTTAGGGTTAGGGTTAAGGGGATAAAATCTGTTACAAATTTATGAAAAAGGAAATGTGGGAACATAGGGCCTAATTTGGAAAAGAAATCTTAGAAATGTGGGAACATAGGCCCGCTCCCTTGGGTTTCATGAGTTCTAGAGTCTGTTTGTCAGTAGTTGTTGCTCTTCATGTTTCCTCAGGTCTGTCTGGAGGTTCGGGACGCTGGATGTGGGCTGACGGTGGCTCAGTGTCCTTCTCCAGACTGAGGGGGGCGCCGCCGGGCGACTCGGACTGCGTGCTGGTTGAAAACCCCCGAAGCTGGATCTCCACAAGCTGCTCCCCGAAACTCAACACACATTCATCTGTTCCTCGGCGGCTCACACTCACTGAGAGACACGTTTACTGTTACCAGCTCCGTCTGAACCACCTGCGGCCGTGTTTGAGTCATATTTAATGATACGCAATGATGCTGCTCTGTACAATAGTAGTCATATTTTTGTCATAATAAAGATCACTGCACAAAACCGAGATAGCCTATGAGCCTTTAAATTTTAGATGAAGTTCAGAAGATTTGACAAATTCTTATCGGTTTCACACTTTACTCATAACTGTACTTAAGTACAAATTTAAGGTAGCCTACTACTTGTAGCCTACTTTACTTGAGGATTTTCTACTCTACTACATTTATCTGACAGACAGTTGTTTTACAAATTATAAGATTTGTGCTTATAAAATGTTTTGTTATAAGTATTTATAAGTATAAACTGTGTATATACCTTTGTGTTATAGCTGAAACCATTGGTCCATCAATCATTTAGCCAATTGACAGAAGAGTAGCCTAATGTGAAAAATACATTGATAGTTGAAGTCATTTTACATGTATAAACCTTTTAATAATGTGAATGTATTTGTTATAATGTTGAGGACCGTTGGCTGGATAAAACAAACATTGTGACTCAGTGTCACTTTGGGCTCTGGGTAGTCCTGATGCTATTTCTCACTATTTTCACTATTTTACAAACCAAACAATCAGTTAATGGAGAAAATAATGATAGGCCTATATATGATAGAAGTCTATATAATAGTTTAACAGTCACAGGGGACATTTTTATCTGTTTAATACATTATCTACATTTGATTGATTAAGAAACATTTTCAATGCAGGACTTTTTAGTATTTTTAATGTGTTCTTAGTACTTTTTGATGTATTAAACGTTCTAAATACACTACCACTGGTTTCAAATTTAGCCTTTTGCATGGAAATGTTGTAAATCTGTCTATAATCTCAACTACACCGTTTTTTGTCTTGAAATAGTGAATGTCACAAGTCTTTAGTAAGTGAGGTGAATGTTTTCTCTTGATGAAACCAGCCTGAATTGTGTTTAACGATCAGCAGAGGGCAGCACAACACAACAAGACGAATTTGCGTTTCCCTAAGATGGCGAAGGCATGTCCCGCCCTACTCTGCCTCTGATTGGCTTACCCCGGTATTCTGAACCCAATCCTAACCAATCTAACTCCTCATGTCTAAACCTAACCAATCCAACCAACTAAGGCAACGAGTACTAGCCAATCAGAGACAGGGGTAGGGCGTGTAATGCCTTACCATCCTAGGAATCGCAAATTTGCCTCCTGCGAGAGTGTTTAGATTCAATTATTGATTAATCCCATGAAACAAACAAAATACAGCGGCTAGCTTTACAAAAATTATAAACATACATGAACATAATGTTGTCTTCTGGACTCCTCAAGTGCACAGCAGTTGGTGCGTGTTTCTTGGAGTTTGGCTAAAAAAAGAAACTTTGTTCTTGGTGAGTAAAAACCCCATTAATGGGCATATATTGTGTATTTATTTTTTTATTTCATTTTAAATCTAACCGTTTACAATGCAGTGCCACGACCTAGTATTAGCTATTTCAATGGCATGTTTTGTAATTTTATTGTAAATTCTTATTTTAATCTAAATAATGTAATGTTAGGTTCAGCTAACAGCTAACAACTCAGCTGACAGGTCATTCAACAGTTTAACTTATGATACTGTGTTTTTTTTGTTATTGGTCTTCTAGCTAGTTTTAACATAAAAACAATAGGCTACATGACACTATTTTATATGATGACCAAAATGCATTAATTAGATATCCTGCTACCAACAGTTATTTTACAGTTAATATTGTGACTTGACTGTTGGTGCAGTTTGAAAATCTGTAACGCCATTTTACGTCCGCCAGCAAAAAAACATTTGGCTTTATCCCCTTTCTACACACTCTGGTCGATGCGTTAGCCCATTTGTAAGTATTTCAATTCATTCATCTATCTATCATCTATCAACTTTTTGTGAAAGCTGTTTTTTTGTGGACTGTTAATGAACTTTATTAGCTAATAGAGAATGTGCTAACCGCCTCGGCTTGTGAGATGCATCTTCTGCCGCCATCTTGGTACAGGCATCTCGCCCATTTTACAGACTCTTTTGATTTTTCATGCGAAATAACTGTCAACACTAAGCGACCATTTCACAAATGAAAAAGGTGTTCTATTTTACTGCTACGGACGTGTTGAATTTAATATCACGAGGTAAGGTTAAACCTTCTTTTAAGCTCACATGAAGTTAATTGTCCTGATACTTAATCAAGCTAATGCTAATATACGTCAGGTAGAATATTCTTTTTATTTAATTAGTGATATATGAGTAAGATTCTGAAAATGATGTATGTCAACAACATTAACATAGCATGATGTCAACTTTACATTCTTATTTCAATCTAGCCATTGCTGACTAATATATATTAGTTAGCCATGGCTAGCTAGGTTGAACTAAGCTGGAACAAAAGAACAGTTTAACCAGCGTTGCCAGATGTACAATAAGTATGATACGAACAATAATGCCAAAGTGTCATAATGTACCATAACTTTACCATTCTGTGAGGCTTACAATTAGTAGTTGGGTTTTAGTCTGCACCGTTTCATTTTGATTAATTTCCTGACATGATCGGGATAGCAAACTATGGATCCTATGTCTGTGTAAACTACTGCATTTCTTCTCATGTGACCTCTTTCCAGCCAGTCATTTGTAAGTATTGCAATTTATTCAGCTACTGTATGATGCCTACGTTTTGCTTTCTAATGTAGAACTGTTTAATGAATAAAACTGCACTAGCTAGTATACAAAGTTAACAAGTTAGGTTAAAATAGCAAGAGTTAAGTGGGGCAGAAGAAAACATTAACGTTCCTGTTGGTTGTCTGTCTACAGCTAAATGATAATATCAGACGGTATTTGATTAGCAGCAGGCTACCCTAATACAATGATGCACTTGTTAGTTTGATGTTGTGATTGGCCCGCCCTCCACAGCTGCTCACGCTAGGTTGAGACTTGTTCGGTTACTACATCCGGAATCTGGGTAGCTGCTTCGCCCATGCAGCCGTCTCACGAAGCCTCGCTGTGCAGGTAGTCCACTTGCAAAGCTCCGCGAGCTAGCGATATGCAACTATAGTTTCGGCTTCCCGTCCAAACCCGGCGTCAGTGAGATGCAGACTCAGTTGAGGAGTCTGTTGGGCACCAAAAGTAAGTTGGGTTTTAGTCTGCACCGTTTCATTTTAATCAATTTTCTGACATGATCGGGATAGCAAACTATGGATCCTATGTATGTGTTAACTACTGCATTTTTTCTCATGTGACCTCTTTCCCAGCAATCGTGCTTGGTGTAGCCTTGATGACTGTGACTGGCTGGTTCTCTCCCCCGCGGTGGGATCATCGGGCACAGCGCTGGAGGATGCAGCAGCCACAGACAGCAACTCGGAGATGAAGCTTACTAAGGTATGCTGTGTTCAAGGCCAGTTATTTATTTAATTAGCTTAGTTTATGGCCTCAGTCCCCAAATCTGTCATGTTATTTTACATCCACCATTTTATTTTATTAGGATTATGGTGACAAAATAGTTTGTAAGTATTGCAATTGAAAATGGGGCCCATTATCTTCATATTTTGGACACAATAACAATCATTAAAACTCACTAGCCTTCGATAAAGACGGTAGATATTTTTTTATTGAGAATAGAATTATACAAAAAACTTTAGAATCCAATGATAATTAATGTGTGTCTTAAACATCCAATAATTTCTACAGTTAAAAACATCAAATCAAACAAAAACTCTACAAATTTGTAATAGTTTGCTATCAGTTTGTTTATGTGACATTCTGCTGTAATAAATACAGTAAAATTATAGACATTAGTACCATTGTGGTTGTTTTAAACTATTAAAGAAACTTTAATTACTTCTTTACCGTATGCTACAAACTACTGTAGTTATAAAGTAACTTTACTCTAGAATGACTTACAGTAACTTATGGCACTTACACACTGCTAGTACCAGCTCTACTCGGCTCAACTCAACTCAGCTGCGGTGCCCCGTCCTCCATTTTCCATTGCAGATTTAGTACCGCCTCATGCCTGAGGCGAGTATGGCTGGTCGTCATAGCGACGCTGCAGGAAACTGCCGTGACCTAACGCGCCACACACACACAGAACGTGGAAGGTGTGTAGTGTTTTTGATTCTTGGCATGTGGCTGTGTGCCAGAAGACCAATTTAGTTTCTAAAGAAGCTGGAGGCAGCAAAAAAAAAACACAGCGGGCTAAACTATTAACCAATGGTGGGTTTGTTCAGGACACCTCCGTCTGTCACTATAGCAACCAGTGATTAGTGACGATTCTCTCCGACCAATCAGCAGTCTGCAGGTTTTCACGTCACCTTTTGGTATCGCCTCAGCTCGCTTGGGACTTCGACGGAGGTCATACTAAATAAAGTACCTGTTGGCAGGTACCAGGGACTTTTTATCATAATGGAAAACCAAAAAAGGCGAGTAGAGTCGAGGCGAATCGAGCAGGTACCATGTAATGGTAAAACGCCATAACTGGCTAATTATTGCCTGTAATTTTAATGATAAACTTCTTTTAACAGTGAAATGTAAACTATTTACGCAACTTCGACAACAAGGCTGAAAATGCGCAAGTGACTGAAAGAGTGACTGACTGAGTGACTGACTTACATGACTTTATGATTCTTTGAAAAACATTTTTCTCAGCTTCTCGTCTGGCCACAGTTTGATTGTTTTCCTCCAGCTTGATTCGTTCCTGTTGCTGTTCCTCTAAAATCTTCTCTTGTTCCTTCTTCAACTCTTTGTCTTTCTTTTCCCTTATTTCCTTCTCCTTCTGTTCCTTCTGCCTCTTTATTTTCTCTTCTCTCTTACTCTCCTCCCGTTTCTTTTTGTTTTCCTTTTCACCCCCCTCCGTCCCCTCATTGTCTCTCTTTTCCTTAGCCTCTTTTATCTCCTTCCCTTTCTTTTCCTTTTCCTTTCCTTCCCCCTTTGTCCCCTCATTGTCTCTGTTTTCCTTAGCCTCTTTTATCTCCTTGCCTCTTTTCAAATCTGGTGTTCTCTCCATCTCTACTTTCCTAATTTCTTCTTCCTCACTTTCAGCCAGGAATTTCTCCATTACATTTCGAAGCTTTTCTTCATATTCTGCTTGTAGTTTCTTCTCCAGTTCTTTTCTGTCTTTGCGTATTTGCTCCTCTGTGTCTTTCAGGATGCGCTGTTTCTCCTCTTTGATTGCCCTTTCTGCCTGTTGGTACATTTCATTGGTGTAGTGGCTTCCTCCGTTCTTCTGGACTATGGTTCTGATCTTCTTAAGCAGCTTGGTGACCTGCGAGCGATTCTCCAGATCATTATTAAAGACATGGTACTGACCATTGCACCTGGCCACAAGTTCCTGTAGGTCTGGGCTGCCCTTCATGAACTCCTCAATAGTGGTGTTTTTAAGAAGGTCGCCATGAGTAAAGAGAACCATGCTGTATTTGTCTGCATCCTGGCCAAATATTTCTTGGATCTTCTGCACTGTCTGCTTTTCCTCTTCTGTGAATCTGCTAAGCCTGACGACAACCAGGAAGACATGGGGTCCAGGCGAAGAATAGGAGATGCACTGGATTATGTCTTTATGTGTTTTATCCTGGGCCCACCTGGTGTCAAAAAGACCTGGGGTGTCAATAACAGCAACCTTTTGTCCATCCACTTCAGCATTGCCCTTAAAGCACTCATCAGTCATAGACGTGGCGCTGAACTTTGATTCAAAGCAGTTACGCCCAAGAATGGTGTTTCCTGTGGCACTCTTCCCAATTCCAGTCTTCCCCACCATCACAATCCTCAGCTCCTCATCATTTCGTAGAATAGCTTCTGTTTGAAAGGATGAAGAATACCAAATAAGAATTTATGTGATTTCATATCAATCAATACAGTGACATCAGAAATAGTAATCTTTGACATCCTTAAAGAAGAAAGTGCTACTCCAGATTCTTTGAGAAAGGGATAATTATATGCACAGTTTTATGTAAAATGTTCTCATAAATTTTTTATTTCTTGATGCAGTTGCACAAAGGTTTTTATTAGTTATAAGTCCTACGAGTGATTGCAATACTATTGAGTAACCCTTACATTTTGCCCCAATTCAGCATTTTAGAAACACTACATATAATACTACATGCACATAATATTGTGTGCACATATCCGAAAACCTGTTGATATCCAAGTCTTTGATAATGTTTAAAAGTAGCTGGGTCTGCAGTCTTGCAAACTGTTGGCTGGTTGGTTTGTGTACAGTAACAATAGCAACACACAGAGCTTTCAATCTTCCTCTATAATACCATTTGAATTCCATTTAAAGTGATGGTTCGGAGTAATTTACCCTAGGGTCCTTTGCACCATGACCTCAAGCCAAACACCCCCCCAGAAGCTTTTTTCACCTGGGTCTAACACTGGGCGAGTTAGCGTAGAGTAGCATTAGCCACTGAGTAGCTTAGCGCGGGGCTAATGGACCCACGTTTGTATCTCTTAAAGGACCCCACTAATAATGCCCGAAATGATACCAAAGGTCTACACTAGTATATATAGGTTATGCTCTCATAAAACGATGGATTGGAAAGTTTGTAAGTACACCAGAAGTTTACGAACACTTGCCTTCTCTCTTCTGCTCTCTGTTGATGTTGCTGCTGCTACCTGCAGTTAGACGAGTGCTTAGGGCCGTCTATAAATTACTACACCGAAAAGAGATGCAACAAAAATATTTATTAATTTAATGATTAAATAAGGTAATGTCTCCAAACTTACCTCAATTATTACTTGTCTCCTGCTAGTTATATTACAGCACTTACTTTAAAAAATAAGTTAAATTTAAAAAATATTTTTGTTGTATCTCTTTTCGGTGTTGTAATTTGTAGATGTCCCTAAGCAGTCGTCTCACAGCAGCAACAACAACAGCAGAGAGCAGAAGCCAGCAGGCAAGTGTTATTTACATAAACCTCTGGTGTACTTACAAACTTTCCAATCCATCGTTTTATGAGTGCATAACCTATATATACTAGTGTAGACCTTTGGTATCATTTCGGGCATTATTAGTGGGGTCATTTAAGAGATACAAACGTGGGTCCATTAGCCCCGCGCTAAGCTATTCAGCGGCTAACGCTACTCTACGCTAACTCGCCCAATGTTAGACCCAGGTGAAAAAAGCTTCTGGGGGGGTGTTTGGCTCGAGGTCATGGTGCAAAGGACCCTAGGGTGAATTACTCCGAACCATCACTTTAAGGCGAGACACTACAGGTGAATAGGGTAACATTTTAAAATAATAGATATCACAATGAAACTTCATCAGTTGATTACTTAAACAAGTATATAAAAAAATGTGTTACATGTTTTTGAAATTGATATGTTTAATTATGCAAAATAGGCATTATCTCATTAAATATTTACGATTTTGCATTTATTTTCGGTAGATCTGAACATATGATAAAGCCAGGTGCAAAATTATTTTTTCATTTTCTTTACAGACAAGATGAAAACAAAATTACAGAGGGATTTTAGGATATCTGCTTTCATTACCTAGGAAATATACGGTCTTTAGCCTTAAAAAATCGATTTTCGGCATTATCTTTTATTAAAATGTGAAATAAATCAGGCCTGGAATGATGTATCAACAAATCCCTCTGTAAATATCTTCAGAATACTGCTAAGTGTATAACTGGAAGGTTTGGTGTACATACAGTACAGGCCAAAAGTTTGGACACACCTTCTCATTCAATGTGTTTCCTTTTTATTTTCATGACTATTTACATTGTAGATTCTTACTGAAGGCATCAAAACTATGAATGAACACATATGGAATTATGTACTTAACAAAAAAGTGTGAAATAACTGAAAACATGTCTTATATTTTAGATTCTTCAAAGTAGCCACCCTTTGCTTTTTTATTAATAAGGGAAAAAATTCCACTAATTAACCCTGACAAAGCACACCTGTGAAGTGAAAACCATTTCAGGTGACTACCTCATGAAGCTCATTGAGAGAACACCAAGGGTTTGCAGAGTTATCAAAAAAGCAAAGGGTGGCTACTTTGAAGAATCTAAAATATAAGACATGTTTTTTAGTTATTTCACACTTTTTTGTTAAGTACATTATTCCATATGTGTTCATTCATAGTTTTGATGCCTTCAGTGATAATCTACGATGCAAATAGTCATGAAAATAAAGGAAACACATTGAATGAGAAGGTGTGTCCCAACTTTTGGCCTGTACTGTAGGTGCTACATAGGCTGAGATGTTTATACTGGAGAATGACGAAAAACTCATTTTGAGAAAACAGCATTTAAAGATTTAAATAGGGGAATTTAATAAATTTCTATTGGAAAACATTGCTCAAAAACAGAATAAATGCTCAGGCCCTTAGTAATAATAATATAGATAATTCAAGCTCATGAAATTCAACATGGCAAACATGGCAGGAATATAAAGCCTACAACTGCAGTAACTCATTGAATTAACATTGGCGTATCATGCACAGTTGCCGACAAAACCCACGCTAGACAGTTGTATGGACACAGAACAAGACCAACAGTAGATGTCACAGCTTTCTAAAGTCTAATTGTCCATTCCAGTACCATATGTAGGCTATTTTAGCTGTGCTTAGACTCTTGCGCCTATGTTTTACACTGGCAGTTGTGATGGCCTCAGCTTTCGAGATCCTGAGCATATCAGTTTCTCTCATTGAATTGACCGTCACAACTGTGCTCTGAAGCCACAACTTCTCCATAACAGACAGCATGGCAGAGGCACCTTCATCAAGGTGGGGATGGCCGATGGTGAAGCTAACTAATGAGGATCCCATCAGCACTGGTTCATAACAACACAACGGAACAAAACTAATCATAAATCATTCAAAAGATCAATATTTAGAACATTGCAGAAAGCAAACAAAGTAGACTAAATTCTTATTTGACATAGTATCTGCACACAGTCAGAGATACGAAGAAGAGACGGATCCTGACTAAATACAGGCTCAGTGATCACCAACTGGTTCAGACAGACAGGTCAGAGAGAGAGAGACAGGCTCAGTGACCACCAACTGGGTCAGACAGAGATACACTTCCTCCTCCACTGGGAAGAATTGTCTTGACTAAGAGATTTACACCTCAGAAAAATAGCCTAAAAAATAAAACTTCCCAAAGTTAACACCAGAAGAGAAGCTGGTAGTTCTCCTAGGAGAAGGGACAGCAGCTCCACTGACTTTTAAATATGGATCTGCCTGAGGGACTCACAACCACTTAGGATCCCAAAAATTACAGATTTCTTTAGTATTATATAGTAATTATACAAAAACTGTAACTGTTGTGTAATTGTTTTATAATATAGTTGTATCGCGATCAGTAAAATATATGTGACACCTATATATTTAATATATGACATGTAGGCTATGAATTTCTGTAAACTGCTTGGAGAGAGGGAGAGTCAGTCTGATTACCTCCGCTGCCTGAACACTCCTGTTTTCTGAACGACAGTTGACACATCATGTACTATGTGAAGGCATTTCATCATCTGCTGTCTTAGTTTGTAATCCCCTGTGTCTTCTTGCTAATAACTGTTTTGCCCTTCTCTGAGATGATTTTCGACCGTTTTCGACGCATTTCTTTCACATTTTGATCTACCTCGGAAATGTCAGAGCACATCACGTGACCATTCTGAACGAATTATGTTGTCAGAAATTGGCATCAGAATTAAATCCCCCCTTTTACTTTCACAATTGGTTGCTGATGAAAAGGAAATGACCATATTTGGATCCGACAGCATTGTACAGAAGAGAGAAAGAGCTTTCTAACGGTATATGTGATGACAGGGTGCAGACAGCGATCGCGGAGCAGCGGGGTGATTTAGAACGCCAACTCTTGTTGAATTTAGAGGGACTTCTAACATTAGCCTGGCCTTGAGGGGTCCTGCACGCAACTTTTACATTAATTTTCCATCATGAGCACACAGTGAGAAACACAAATCAACAGAGAACTCCGTAATGAAACATTATCTAACGTGTATTGAAGCAGCTCTGTTGTAAAGGCTAACGGTGCTCGGTTAGCACAATGACATGTTAGAAAGCACAGCCGAAACCATTTGTCATAAACTAGGTAAGTAACAAACGATGCCAAACCGTGCTGTCACTACTATTTTAGTGATTTATAAGCAACCTGTTTCTTGCAGATTGTCACGTTACTGAGAATACAGCTGTTAGAAGGTAACATATGAAGTCGCAGCTTACTCTGACAGCTGTAGGACAGCTAAGATCAACTTGAGCTGTCTCCATGAAGCTCCCAGCTAAGCTAACGTTACTATACCTCGTGACGCAGTTAGAAAACAAGAACGAGCTAATTATTGATAACATAAGCACTTTGGCTCGGTGGATGTCGATTTTAAAGTCATGTTAAAACTATTTCCCATCCTTCTTACGATTTCTAGCCGCAGCCTGTCACGCCCCTGTGTACTAACTTTACTCGGTACGTAACGTTAGCTCCATAATGTTGTACTAAACTTGGTACGTAACGTTAGCTCTGTGATGTTGTACTAACGTTACTCGGTACGTAACGTTAGCTTAGACCTCACAATGCCTTGTGTTTCTCACTCCCGCTAAGTTATTGTTCATAAGACGTGACATGAGTGACACATACGGGTAGGCCAAGGCGAGAAGAGGGAGATTAGCTAACGTTAGCCAACATATTTCTAAAAAAAGTTACATTCAAATAGTAATTTCAGCATTCAAATAATATTGATTTTTTTACTATTCAAATTATATTCAACTTTCAGTAGTCGTTCCAACAGCCCTATAACGCACAGAGCTGACCATAAGCCGTAAACAGGCAAGAGGCCGTAAACTGCGGTAAAAACCCTGATTGAGACGCATATTCTTAATGCGCACTATACATGTCCAAAGAATGCCTCTAAAACCTGAATAATACCGGAATATCCCACTACTACGAATGTCTTAATTGGAAAAAGCTATATTCGGAAAAAGGCCTTATTCTGAAGATCCAAACAGAGTATGTTGTTTTCATGACACTTATCAAATTCTGAATATTGTCATATTCGGAATAATAGTGGAACATTGGTGTGCATGTAAAGATAAGTGGTGGTGTCATTAGTGAATGATGTTGCTGTTCCGTGTGTGAGTGTATTTATTGGGTACTTTGTTTGATGGGTACATGAGTTTGCTCTCAATAGATAGATCAAAATAGCACCACATTTGGTGCCATGTTCTGCATTTAAAAATTCTTCTCAAATTCTTTGATAAAATGGAAGATTATTCTGAAATGACACTCTATAGTGGTCAAATGTTTAGTTTGACACCCTTTGTCTTATTCATTAACATGCACATGTTATGTGAAAGAGTTGAATCAGACCGAAAAGTGTTAAGGTCCGATAACCTGTCAGTAACCGTAACAGTTGAACATTAAGAGTTACACTGATGTGTCTCAGTAGTGAACACGGTTACCGCACATAGAGCCAAGAGATCCATTTTGGATTGTAAGTGATTTAAGGGAGGCACAGGCTTCATGTAGCATGTTTGTCACGAATATAGATCAGAAACCTACTAAACACAATTTTGAATCAAAGAGCCATATAAACATGAACATAGTAGTGTCATGACTTACCATTGCTGGAATGTTTGCTTGCCATGTTCGGGTTTCAGAGTAGAGAGTCGATACTGCGGCTGAAGTAAAAGTCTGTCTTGTGCTGCACCTCTTTATATGGCTTCATGCATAAAAACACATCCATTTATGATTGCACTATCAAGTCAGAGAAAGAAAGATAAACCTGGATGTGTATGGAGTTGTATATGTATTTATAGAAATACTCTTTGGTCTGTCTTTTGAAATCTCTTTAATGTTAGTTTACATACAACTGGTCAGCCTCTTAAGTTCTACTTTCATACAATGGACATAAATGATTAACTTTCAGAGCTATGCATCACTTGTGCCTTGGACGCACATTTGTTTGTTGCCTGTTGCTGGTGCGTTCCAGCCTTAGCCTAATATTCAATTCAATTGTATTTATAATATCAAATCATAACAAGAGTTATCTCAAGACACTTTACAGATAGAGTAAGTCTAGACCACACTATAATTTACAAAGACCCAACAATTCCAGTAATTTCCCCAAGAGCAAGCATTTAGTGCGAGGAAAAACTTCCTTTTATGGAGAAACCTCGGACAGACCCAGGCTTTTGGTAGTCGGTGTCTGATGGTGTCGGTTGGGGGTGTGATGAACAGTTGCAATAATAGTCACAATAAAGGTAATGGAACTATGACTAGAAATAGTTGTAGTAGTTCATGGCGTAGCAGGGCACTGCAGGACGTAGCATGGCATAGCAGGACAGTAAGTGATTATTGTAAACATGACGCATGGTTATTTTACGGGATAGATCAACCCATATTAGACCTTCAGGTGCTGCGTGATATCTCTGCGCCCAAGTAGTGGTGCTTCGCCCCAATATAGTCCCAAGTCAATATCTGCCTAGGAATTCGCCTAATCTTAATCTGCATTGCTATTTGTATTCGTTGTGAATACGCAGGCCACAATACATTACATGTCATTTAGCAGGCACTTTTATCCAAAGCGACTTACAATTGCTATATATATATATCAGCGGTAACACACCTCTGGAGCAACTAGGGGTTAAGTGCCTTGCTCAGGGACACATTGGTTGATGTATTGCAGTGGGAATTGAACCCAGGTCTCCCACACCAAAGGCATGTGTCATATCCACTGCGCCATCACCACCCATAAGTAATAAGTATAAATAAATTAATACATTTATAAATAAATAACAATAAGTAATTTTTTATTTATTTTTTTGGCTCACTTTTACTCACGACATGCTATCCGGCAACAAAGGATTCTATTCACTATGCTAAGCTAAACTGGTGGCGCCGCCGGACTGAGACAACAAATGCATTTGCCCACCTATCTAAATCTAGGGGAGACGGTGAATAATCCCTATTTCAAAAAAACGTGGCGTGTTCCTTTAACATCAACAAATTTAGACTGATCAGATAAATAGGACTTAAACCATCTTGGTGCGGTTCCTTTAATGCCAACTAAATATTCCAGTCTCTGTAACAGGATGGTATGGTCAAAAGTGTCGAATACAGCACTAAGATCTAGTAAGACAAGTACGGAGACAAGTCCTTTGTCAGCAGCAGTTAGAAGGTCGTTAGTACTTTTCACCAGTGCCGTCTCTGTGCTATGATGCATTCTAAATCCTGATTGAAAGTCCTCAAATAAACTATTGCTATGTAGAAAGTCACATAACTGATTAGCGACTACCTTCTCAAGGATCTTGGAGAGAAAGGGGAGATTAGATATAAGTCTATAGTTTGCTAAGATCTCAGGCTCGAGGGTTTTTTTTTTCAGAAGAGGTTTTATCACAGCTACTTTAAATGACTCCGGTACATGACCTGTTAATAAAGACATATTGATCGTATCTAGTAATGAAGTGTTAACCACGGGTAGTGCTTCTTTAAGTAGCCTCGTTGGGATGGGGTCTAAGAGACAGGTAGATGGCTTAGCTGAAGAGACCTTTACCATTAATTGTTGAAGGTCTATAGGATAAAAGCAGTCTAAGTATATGTCAGGTCTTGTCGTTCTTTCTAGCACTCCTGCGTTTAAAGGTGAACCGTTAGAAGTTGAGGGCAAGAGGTGATGAATTTTATCTCTAATTGTTATAATTTTATCATTAAAGAAGCTCATGAAGTCGTCACTACTCTAGTACTAGAGCTATAGGAATAGATGGCTCAATAGAGCTGTGACTCTCTGTCAGCCTGGCTACTGAAAAGAAACCTTGGGTTGTTCTTATTTTCTTCTATTAATGATGAGTAATAGTCTGATCTGGCATTTCTGAGGGCCTTCCTATAGGGTTTTCAGACTATCTTGCCAATCTAAATGAGATTCTTCCAGTTTGGTGGAACGCCATTTACTTTCAAGTTTTCGCGAGATTTGTTTTAATTTGCAAGTTTGGGAGTTATACCAAGGTGCTAGTTTCCTTTGCTTCATCATCTTCTTTTTGATAGGAGCAACAGAGTCTAAAGTCGTCTGTAGCGAGGCTGTAGCACAAAAATTATTATTTCAAAATTATCAATTTGGGAGGGACTAAAGTTAACATAAGAGTCATCTGTTATATTAAGGAACGACACTGAGTTAAATGCTGTAGGAATATCTTCCTTAAATTTATCTATAGCACTATCACATAGGCATCTAGTGTAGAAGCTTTTATCTAATTTCGTATAGTCGGGTAGTAAGAATTCGAAAGTTATTAAAGAATGATCTGATAATAAAGGATTCTGCAGAAATACTATTAAACCTTCAATTTCGATGCCATATGCCAGCACAAGGTCGAGGGTGTGGCTTAAAGCCTTATGCACACTCTGACTGAAACCAATTGAATCTAGTATTGAGTTGAAAGCAGTACTAAGGCTATCGTCAACATCCACATGGATATTAAAATCACCTACATTAAGTACTTTGTCTTATTTAAGGACTACACATGATAAAAACAGACTAACATATTCTTCATGGCACAGCCATGTTTCGGTAAGACAGAATAGATCAGTTTGATTATCTGATGTAAAATCATTTACTAGTACTGCTTTAGAAGACAGAAATCTAATATTTAATAGTCCACATCTAATTTTCCTATTATGTTCTATCATTGCAGTGGTAGTTTTAATTCCAATTAGGTTGTTAAGGATAGCCCCTCTTTTGTTCACCTTTGATTTAACCGATCTGAGTCGGGGGACAGACACCGTGGTTATTAGACTATGAGTGGGCGACTGCTCTAACGGAAGCACAGAGAAGCACGTAGCACTGCACCTCTGATTACTGATCATGGTTTATGACCGAGAATAGACTCAGGCAGATTTCTTGATATGAGCAGGGCTCTCATGAATTTAACTGCCCACTATGGTGGCACTATTCTGCCCTACAAAGGCAAAAGACCTTAACTTGCGAGTGAGGAACTGAAAAATGACTTGTGAATTATAGGTAGGACACAGGAAATCTGGTAGTTAGATGTTTTAGTAATGACATTTATCTACATGAAAAATCTTGAGCTCAAACTTGACTTTTTGACTTTTGACCTCTATTTTAAAGTTACTGTACTCTGCCTTTGTATTTCCCGCAAAAAGTGACAGGTCATGCCAAGGCAAGAGGCAGTAACTTCTACATTATCTATATTTGGTTGCTCATCACCATTCACAAAATCCTTATTGTAACACCTGTGTGTGTGTGTGTGTGTGTGTGTGTGTGTGTGTGTGTGTCTGTATAGTACCAGCTGTATAAAATCTGAGGATCATGGCATATATTTTGATGATTTACAATTACTTATAGCCATCTACTTATTGCTATCCTGTACCGTGACTCAATTTTAGTGTTCCAACACAAAGTCAAAGAGCAGTAACAGGTGTTATGGTGTTCTGCCTTTGTTTTCTCCGGGGCTTTTGGAAGTCACTGTTAAGACAACCCATTATTTTCTCGAAAAAACACGAAATTGACTCAATATCCTTATCCCCATGATAAAGGATGTCTTGAATAACCCAAAAATATCATGAACTCATTTTCGACCAAAAGCTAAGTTACTTCCTTTTGCCTTTGAAGGGCAGTACTGCAGGTAAACATTAGCTAAATGTGATAAGTTATGCAGAATAGCAGCATTTAGGGTTTTAAGCCTATGACATTGCTGCCTCCTAGTACATTAGACTAATGCAGGGCTTCTTAAAGTCCGGACCAAGCATCTATACCGAATGGCATGTCTATCTTGACCCAGCCCATACATTGTGTCATGAATACACCTATAAAGTGTAGTGTTTTCTTATCCCTCCTGGATAAAGGTACAGCTGGGTACCCTTATTGGTACTAGGGCTTTTCCAAATGATTATTTTTTAAACAATTAATCTAGCGATTATTTTTTCGATCAGTCGACTAATCTACCAATACATTTTTCGATTAATCTAATGATAAATTTTTCAATTAGCGATTATTTTCCCATTGGTCAATTATTAACAATTTACACAAAACAAATTTCAATAAGGTTCAAATCTCTATTTATTAAAATTGTTTAACACTGCACTGTTCAAGTAAAATTAATTTTTAGTGCAACCTGAAGCCAGATGTAGGCTATCAATCCAACAAAAAAATAAAGTCACTTTCAGAAGGAATACATAAACAGAGCAAGTGCAAAAAGAGTAGCCTGTATTTGTTTTTTTTTAACAGTAGTAGGTAAAATGATGAATACGCTCTTGTTTAACATCCAAGCTCTTCTCCCTTTAATCTTACAGTACAAAAGTGCAATTTTAGCAACATATGAAATTAGATGCATCAAATAAATCCAACAATAAAACAAATTAACATTTCAAGTCACTTTCAGGAGGAATGCACAAGTACAAAAACTTAAAAATAAAATAAAAAAAACAGTAAAAAAAGTGTAATTTTTCTCTCTCCTTTCTAAGGGAATTATGAGCCCGAGCCTGATTTAAACAATTTTTTAATATGTGGGCTGTTATAACTGACGTTATAAAGGATTCGTGAGATATCTGAAACAATCTGGCCTGGTTGCGCAATTATCGAAGACAGTGCTACAGATGGGGGAGACACAGCACTGTTTACTTTTTACTTACAGTGCAGGAGAGGCCTAGGTGAGCAGAACTTACAGTGTTTTGCTGCGGTTATCCTGAATCAAGGCTCATTTTACAAAGTCTACAGACTACCACGTTGTTGTTGGCATTGAGAGTTAAATACTCCCACACTTTAGAAGACCGTGTGTGAGCCTTTTTCTCAATGTGTTGTTGAACTTGCGAGGAATCCATACTTGCGCTTAAGCTGGAGGCAGCCATGTTATTTTTAGATTTCTACGCGTGTGTGACGCGTCGACGCAAATTATTTGTGTCGACGCATTTACGTAATCGATGAATCGTCCCAGCCCTAATTGGTACAAAGATTGACCAGGACAACCGAGCACTCAACTTGAATGTATGTTGTTTAAATGTTATTAGTTAATTCAATATTTCGTTTTTGCCAATCATTCCGGACCTCTGTTATTGAGTAAAAATCAGATACAGACCTTTGAGTAATACATTTGAAAACCCCGTTTCATAGGCGTGTTGGTGAGACATTTTGGGATGCGCATGGACAGAAGTCATATCCTCTGAAATAGGTTTAACTCTGCAAGTCTGACTAGGCTATACGATTGAAAAAACAGGAAGCAACACATATTCTAGAGTTATCCATACAAAATATGCTAAACAAAGCAATGAAATGAAAGGGTTAACCCTATAATCAAACATTTCATACAGTGCTTCTTCACATTATAATAAAACACGGTCAAAGCAGTGCAAAGAATTCAGTTGATCTTTCTTGGAACATTTATTGATACAACAATTTGTTAAATTTGTCAAAATCTAATCTAATCTAAACCGTTTACTGTCTTATCTATTTAAAGTGTGTTTGTACACAAGCACACCCTTGATGCTTTGAAAAACATTCATGCAACTTGGACTTAGGCATCAATAATGTTGTAAAGATATGCCATCAACTGGCATATCCACCAAATGCACTTTTGGAGAAATCAGCTGATTTTCAGGGCAATGAGGAACCACAAACACCCACACATACAGTAAATACCAATGCCTTCCTGGGGCTACACATCTTTATATGGCTTCATACATTATAAACACATCCATTTATGATTATGTCAAGTCATAGAAAGAAAGATAAGCCTGGATATGTATGAAGTTGTTTCAGTTACTGTACAGTTTAGTTAAGTCATATTCAAATGTTCAGCCTTTGTGATTAAATTTGAACCAAATGTAATTGCATGTATAGTATATACTAATATAAAAGCCTGTTTTTTTAACACTAGAACAGCCCACGCCGTCTAACGTTGTGATTAAAAAGCTTGAATTTGTCCATCATTGTTATTGCAGTTTCCCTCCTGCCATGACTTATCCTAAATACACTCCTCTTCATCTCCATCTCCTCCTCTTTCCTCTTCTCCCACTCCCTCTCATCTTCCTTTCTCTCCATCTCCCTCTTTTCTTTCATTCCACTCTTTCCTCTCCTTTTTTTCTCTAGCCACTCCTGCTCTATCTCCTTTTTTCTCTTCTCCCACTCTATCTTCCATTGTAATTGCCTGTATAGTAATACTAATACAAAAAGCCTGTGTACTTAACACTAGAACCACCATAGCCCAGACCGTTTAACATTGCGATTAAAAAGGTGGAATTATTCCATCATTACTATGTTTCCCTCCTGCCATGACTTTTCCTAAATACCTATTCTGCTCATTACTTTATTTTCATAATGTTAGAAAAATGTTTAGAAAACCAAATTAATGGGTTATTGGTGACCTCCGCCAGGAGCAGCCCCGGCCATTGTTGGTCCTTTCCTTATATGTTTGCATGATGACTACAGTGTAATTAGTTTTCCATACAGTATATTATTCTGCAGCTCACTACATCAATGGATGTTTACAATTTACACTCCCTGCCTTGTTAGGAAATTGTACACTTGTCTTTCTTTTCTGCTTTCTCTCTGGCCTTTTTGTCATGCTTTTTCTCCAACTGGTTTGTCTGCTCTTTCAGAACTCTTTCATGCTCTGCCTTTAATTGTTGAATCATCTTCCGCTGCTTCTCCTCTTTTGTCTTCTCCATCTCCGTCTTCTCCTCCTCTTTTCTCTTTTCCATCTCCTTCCTTTCCTTATCCCTTGTCTCCCACACTTTCCTCGGTGTTTGGTATTTTAAGCCCCCAACGTCGTCTTCCTGGCAGCGCTGCATGGAAGGCACTTGGGTTAGGAAAGGGTTAGTGTTAGGGTTAAGGTTAGGGTTAGGTGACTTGAAGTCGGCGGTCGCAGCGCTGCCTTGAAGTCGACGGTGGGGGCCTGATTCTGTTTTCTTTACCCACTCCTCTTTATCCAGCTTTGTCTTTTCCAAATCTATCTGTACCTTCTCCATCGAACTGGTCCTATCCCTCTTCAACATCTGCTCCATTTTTGTCCTGTCCCTATACCTTGCCATCTCCATCTCCTTCATTTCAATAGTATGCCTCTCCCTTTCTCTCTTCAAGTAAATAATATCATGTTGTACCCCTTTTCTCTCTCTTCTCTCTTCCTCAATTTCAGCCTGGAATTTCTCGGTAATTCTTTTAATTTTTTCTTCATATTCAGCTCGTAGATTCATCTCCAGTTGTTCTTTCTCTTTGCGCATTTGCTCCTCGTTGTCTTTCAGTATGCGTTGTTTCTCCTCTTCGATTGCCCTTTCTGCCTTTTGGAACATTTCATTGGTGTAGTGGCTTCCTCCGTTCTTCTGGACTATGGTTCTGATCTTCTTAAGCAGCTCAGAGACCTGCGAGTGATTCTCCAGATCATTATTAAAGACATGGTACTGACCATTGCACCTGGTCACAAGTTCCTGCAGGTCCCGGCTGCCCTTCAAAAACTCCTCAATAGTGGTGTTTTTAAGAAGGTCGCCATGAGTAAAGAGAACCATGCTGTATTTGTCTGCATCCTGGCCAAACATTTCTCTGATCTTCTGCACTGTCTGCTTTTCCTCATCTGTGACTCTGCCCAGCATGATGACAACCAGGAAGACATGGGGTCCAGGCGAAGAAAAGGAAATGCACTGGCCTATGTCTTTATGTGTTTTATCCTGGTCCCACCTGGTGTCAAAGAGACCTGGGGTGTCAATAACAGCAACCTGTTGTCCATCCACTTTAGCACTGGCCTTAGAGCACTCATCAGTCATAGATGTGGCGCTGAACTTTGATTCAAAGCAGTTACACCCAAGAATCGTGTTTCCTGTGGCACTCTTTCCAATTCCAGTCTTCCCCACCATCACAATCCTCAGCTCCTCATCATTTCGTAGAATAGCTTCTGTTTGAAAGGATGAAGAATATAAAATTAGAAGTTACCCTTTAAAGCAACACTAGAGAACTTTTCCTGCTTCGGTCACCCTACAGGTTAGAAGCGGAATTGTCCATTACATTACATTATGCAAGTTTGCCAGATCGGGTAGTGAATCTGTAGTTCGAATGAACTGGACAATTTAATGTAATGGACAATTCCGCTTCCAACCTGTAGGGCAGGGGTCATCAACTACATTTTTTCAAGGGCCAGAATTTTTCTAAGCAGACACTCTGGGGGCCGGACTTTGAAATAAAATTAATTTATACCTAATACGCCTATTCTTGTTAGAAATTTTCACTTTCTTACTGAATTAATGCTATTTTTTTTTTTACATGTATTAGTGTGAGCAAACTCCTAAAAAAAAATGGAAACTCCATAATTAGGGCCCGCACGACAGCGAAGGCCCTATTGAAACTGAAGGAATTATTTTTTTCCCGTCAAATGAATTGGCTTTTTGAGGGGCTTAACATATTCAAAAACTCACCAAATCGTATCAAATCTGGTGAAAATTTACGTATTTTAAGGGCTTCGGGAATAGGCAACAAAATGGTTCGCTAGCTTCCTGAATTAATTGACGACAATTTTAAACTTGATTAAACAATTAATTTGATCAATTTTGAAACCTGTTCATCAGATACTACAGATATTATTTTATACAGAATAATCTTTGAAATATTTCGTCCGATTACCTCAAAACTTTTCAGGATTCATAAGAAGACCAACCCAAAAAAAAAAAAAGGAAAAGCGTCTATATGACAAACATCATCCGATTTTCGTGAAACTTATAATGTAACATGTAATACTGAGCGGCCCCCTATAATATGACCACGCACTTACTCAGGCCACGCCCCTTTCATAATATTTGAACCATTTAAGGTAGAGTCTTGTGTGAGGTGTCATTGAACTCAGCAGAGTCTTCGTTTTTAATTGGTGATGGTTTGACCCGCCCCCTATGCTTAAGCCCCGCCCCCTTTCATACAATTTGAACCCTTTAATGTATACCCTTGTGTGAGGTATCATTGAACTCAGCAGAGACTTCGTTTTTAATTGGTGATGGTTTGACACGCCCCCTATGCTTAAGCCCCGCCCCCTTTCATACAATTTGAACCCTTTAATGTATACCCTTGAGTGAGGTATCATTGAACTCAGCAGATAGTTCCTTTTTAATTGGTGACGGTTTGACCCACCCCCTATACTTTGGCCACGCCCCATTTCACAGCTAATGAACTGTATGACGGAGAGTCTTGTGTGAGGTGTCGTTGTACTCGGCGGGGAGTTCCCTTTTCATCGTTGACGATTTGCGGCGTCTGAGTGCCGCGCGATTGCACGGTCGTAAGGATCGGCGTCTGCCAGGTCACCCTGACGCGCGTAGAGGCACGAGGGCCCGTCCATCGCTGCTCGCAGCTTTAATGGTAACTGGATCTTTAACTAGAAATGATCTCAGACTAGGAGGCAGTTCACTGAGGAGTGATGGTTAAAGTCTGTGATTATGGAAACATTATTGTAGTATGCAGCGTCCTGATTGGTGGAAAATGCTTGCAGAAAAAAATGGCTGTTGTCAGGTAAACATGTCACTCTCAAAGAGGCTGAAGGGAAAAGTTGATGTGGAAAAGCCAAAAGCCCCGCTTTAATGAGCAGGCTATGCACTCGTATGCCTCATTTGCAATGAAAGATGCTGTTGCAAAATAATACAACCAGCATCATCATCATCAAGAATGAAGAACTCGAACATAACGATCGCGTCATTCACGTGCATATTAACTAGCCACTTATAATACCTCCATAGATTTACCGCTCCAGCGGAGAGTTTGGTTTGTTCAGCCAGCGGTGAGATTCACAAGAATTTGTCCAAATTTCCAGATTCCCGGCAAACTAAGATAAACAGTTAGACTACAAACCTACAGCTTTTGCTTTAGCTTGTTTGTAAAAATTCGCTATTTGCAGAGTAGAGCTGTGTTTGCCTAAAACAGCGCGGTGGACAAGAGTGGACTGAGCAGACAGAGCAGATTGAAATATCGCTTTCTACATGTTTATGCCGGTCTACACAGGTGAGTGCATTGATAAGTATTTACTTTTTACTCAGGAAGGTTTAATTGTAGCCTATTTACAGAAAAGAGACTAGCGTGAGTTCATCTGCCCCAGCGGACGTTGGTAATCCTCTTTGTATGTTCCCAGTGAGGTGCTGCGTGTTTTAACGCGCACACACATCCCGGCTCAGCTGTGTGTGTGTTTTAACGCACACACATTTCGGCTCAGCCGTGTGTGTGGAGCTCGGGCATCGCTGTACAGAATCCCGGCATGTGAATAGAGATGCAAATACAGAGGGCTGGGTTTTTAGTCTAAATGCTTGAAATGATAAATAACAACGCATTTTTTCCTCTTTACATTTTGTGAATTCATGATTATTCTGCGGGCCAGACTACAAGTTTTGGCGGGCCAGATGTGGCCCGCGGGCCGCCAGTTGACGTTCACTGCTGTAGGGGGACCGAAGCGGGAAAAGTTCTCTAGTGTTGCTTTAAGCATTTGTAAGTTTTCACAAATAGCCTTCAGTGTCGATGGGAGACTTTTTCACCAAAATACAACCCTCATAGGTCACACAGCAGTTACGATACCTTGTTTTGGTTTATTGTGAGTGAGGCAGGGCCCTGTATTGGCTGTAGTATATATATTGTATCTATGTACATGTAGTTATGACGGGAGCAAAGCAGGAAGGGATTTAGACCCAGAAAGTCTACTAAGGGTGGACAGGAGTGGACATGGATTAGTCAAACAAACGCAGGGGACCATTGTTCATGTCCCGTTTGGAGATCACAGTTTTCACAATTTTTTTCAGTTGGAAAGAAATGCCCAACAATAATTAGATGAAAACAATAGTACTAATAATAAAACAAGTTAGAAATCATTTGCCAGTTTTTATTTTTCTGTAAGTAATTTGGAAAAAGATGACATTGATTCTTCTTCAGCAAAAGAGTTAAAGATCTGAGGGTTCAGACTGTAAACCAGGTCCCTTTAGTCCTGATGATCTGAGGCTGCACTCTTGCTCATCGGTGAGCATCAAATTAATCCATGAAGTGCTTTAAAGCTAATTAAAGCTGCGAGCAGCGATGGACGGGCCCTCGCGCCTCTGCGGATGTCGGGGTTACCAGCGGACGCCGCTCCTTGCAACCGTGCATTTGCGCTGCACTCAGACGCCGCAAATCGTCAACAATGAAAAGGGAACTCCCTGCCGAGTTCAATGATACCTCACACAAGACTCTACGTCATACGGTTCATTAGCTGTGAAAGGGGGCGTGGCCAAACCTTTACCAATAAAAAAAGAAGTCTCAGCTGAGTTCATTGATAGCTCAATTAGACTCTACCTTAAACGGGTCAACATTTATGAAAGGGGGCGTGGCTTAAACATAGGGGGCGGGCCAAACCATCACCAATCAAGAAGGAAGTCTCTGCTGAGTTCAATGACACCTCACACAAGACTCTACCTCACGGTTCAAATGTTATCAATGGGGGCGTGGCAGGAGTAAGTGGGCGTGGTCATATTATAGGGGGCGGCTCAGTATGACATGTAGACCACACATTCTGAGTTTCATGTAAATCGGATGATGTTTGTCATATAAGGCAGATTTCCTGTTGCCAGCGGGGGGCGCTATGACCAAAAGTAAATTTTGGCCTGTAGGTGTCATCAGGCCTGGACCCTTGTCAATCATGAGAAATTTCCGGCAGATACAACAACGTACACTCAAGTTACAACAATTTCTTTGTTCATCGCTAAACACTCTAGGGCTAGATTTATCAAGCCGTTTGCGCATGTTTCCAGGCGCTAATTGGTCGCAAAGATGGACGTAACCGATGCGGGCTATTTACAAACAGGGCGCACTTGGGTAAAATCGCAGATTGTCTGCCACATGAGCGAGAAGAGACAAGTTGCGCTTTCAATATGCGTTCGTGGGAGGGTCGTGGGGAAAGTGGGAGTTCCACCCAAAAGGTGGGAGGATAAGCGCAAAGTGCACCTAATTATATATTCCGTGGTATTTACAAAGACTGTCAGTAAGAGCGCGCCTCTATTCTGCGGGGGAAATTCTCCGCCTCTTAAAAGCAGGTCTAAACCAGCCGCAATCGAGTTTCCTCGTAGACCTTTGTGCCGCTGGTGAAATGGCAAGAGTAATTTGAGCAAGACAAAGACATAGGCGAGGCTGAAAATATTTTTAACAGAAGAATCACACTTTGTCAGTGAACACAACATAATTTAGCGTTACGGATCAAGCAGACATGCAATATTAGAGTTACTGGAAGAAATCAAAGATGAAATTGAATCTCCCACTCAGCGTTCACATCCCATTCCACCAGTTGTTAAACTCCTCGCTAAATTACAAATATTGGCATCAGGATCATTTCAAACTGTCCTAGCATCAGCAGTGGGAATATCGCAGTCTGCACTCAGCCATATCATAGCACCAGTACCGCTTTGCTACAGCGCAATTTACGGTATAGTGGGCGGAGAAAGACGCTGATTACCTGATGGGTGTCAGGGTTGATAAATACTACGCAAACTGTGGAAGCATAGCGTGCGCTATTTCCGAACTCGCATAAACAGACGCAGCGCAAACTGCGCTAGTGTTAGTAAATCAGGCCCTCAAAATTGCCACCACGCCCACACCGTCTGACGAAAAGTTTTTCTTTTAATATCTTTTCATCACTAAGTTGTTGGGATGGTACAGACCAAGTTTGAAGTCCATCGGATGAAATCTGTAGGAGTTCCTTGACTTTTAGGCCTACTTCCTGTTGCCACTAGGGGGCGCTATGACTTTAAGTAAATATCGGCCTTTATTTGTCCTCAGGGTTGGACTCTTATGAATCCTGAAAAGTTTCGAGCCAGTTGGACAACGTACACTCGAGTTACACCCACTTCCTGTTTCGGCGGCGAAACGCACAAAATGGCTGCCCCGCCACGGCCACGCCCTATGACGAAAAGTTTTTCTTTTAACAACTTTTCATCTTTAACTTCTTAAGATGGCACAGACCGAGTTTGAAGTTGATCGGATGAAATCTCTAGGAGGAGTTCGTTAAAGTACGACGTGGAAATGGCCAAAATCACACAAATTTTGAACTTTCAATTCAAAATGGCGGACTTCCTGTTGGGTTTAGGGTAGAGCTATAATGAGCTTTTTTGTACATCTTGACATGTTACACATGTTTACCAAGTTTCGTGAGTCTACGTTAAACGCACTGCAGGGGCTCAATTTCTTTAACTTTGTAGGGGGCGCTAGCGAGTCATTTTTGTGCGCCTATTCCCGAAACCCTTAAAATACGTAAATTTTCACCAGACTTGATGCGACCGCCAAATTTGGTGAGTTTTTGAATATGTTAAGCCCCTCAAAAAGGCAATTAATTTGCCGTAATGATAATAATTCCTTCAGTTTCAATAGGGCCTTCGCCGCTGTCGGCGCTCGGGCCCTAATTAGGTTTATTGACCATGAATTCCAAACACAAGTTTAAAACTAGCAGTGATAAGTTGGAATGAAGTTTGCTTAGAAGATGTATACTTTATGCTTTACAAAACAGGCAAAACAGACCGGGACTTGTGTTGTCAATTTTGGCCCGTGAAGGCAACACAAGGGTTAAATGTATTCCGACCACTTCTGTAATGAAACACTGAAAAATAGTTTAGTTAATGTTTGGGTTAATGATTTAGGCTAGCATATGTGTTCGTGGCGCCTGCAATATCTTTGTTTACACTGAAGGTGTAGCTAATCTTGACACCTCCAGTTTAAATATACCTTCAGGAAGACTGGCATTTTAGAAATTGGGATGGCACTACATAACTATATCGTGGTTAAATTGTACTGGCTAATCCCAATTCTTCTTGATCGAGATTTCATTAATGCTTCTGCGTAAGAACCTATATGTATCTGAGCTGTTCTTTCCAATAACAAAAACCTACTGAACGCAACTTTAAGTCAAAGGACAATATAATAATAATAATAATACAAAAACATGTATACAATCACAACAATTTTATCAATAGTAAAATAGAATATAAACATGAATATATTACTGTCATGACTTACCACAGTTGAAATTCTTTGCCATGTTCGGGTTTAAGAGTAGTCGATACTGCAGCTGAAGTAAATGTCTTTCTTGTGCTGCACCTCTTTATATGGCTTCATGCATAAAAACAAATCCATTTATGATTGCACTATCAAGTCAGTGAAAGAAAGATAAACCTGGATGTGTAAGAAGTGGGTTCAGTTACTGTACAGTGTAGTTAACCCTTTAGATTTAACCTTAGACATGAAAAATACAGGCTTTTTTTGTTTCTGTTTTATAGTGGTTTTGTTTTTCGTTATATTAAATGAAAATGAAAATCAAAGCATATTTTAAATGTCTCTTATCCCTTTTTGACAATGAACAGGCAAAAACGCCATTTATTTAAATTTTGTACGTTTTTAGTTTTTAATACCCGTTTATGAAAGGAAAATCGAATGACCAACAGATACACTGACCTACTACATTTACCTGACAGAGAAATGTTACGTTGCAGATTCAAATTTTACTCACAAAATATCACAATTAAAATATGATGCATTATTTTTCATTAAACTATCCAGCATCAAGTACATTGCACTGATATAATAAATAATATCTCATGGTTAAGTGTAGACCTTTCTATCTGCCCAGAGAGTTTACATAAACTGTAATAACAGCTGTTTACATACCTCCTGGTACTAACGCTAAGATTGCCATGAAAGACCTGCATTCTGCTATTAGTAAACAACAAACTCTGCACCCTGAGGCAGCCTACATTGACACGGGTGACTTAAACCACTCAAATGTAAATACTGGACTGCTTAAATTACATCAAAATGTATCATGCCCCACAAGAGGAGAAAAGATATTAGACCAAGTCTACACTAATGTAGCTGATGGAAACAAAGCTGCTCCCCTCCCCCATCTAGGCCACTCAGATCACCTATCTTTAGCCGCTTTCCAACCCGAGGGATTTTTGCAGTTCCTAGAACGGACAGACCAACAATGGGACAGTTTTAACAATTTTTGCCATCTTATTCATCACTAAATTCACTTCTGACGACGTTTTAGGCAGGTTTTAGGTTTAGATTTCGAATATAGGCAGTCTTGCGAAAACTGATGCCGAATTGACAATTTGCTTCAAAGTTTTCGGAGTTGAGAAGCTCCATGAAGCGATGCAACGGCCAGCTAGCACATGCCCCGGGCGTTAGATTGTGGCTCGGCCAGTCATGCTCAAGAGACCCCGCTGTAAACTGGAGGTCTCTCAGACCAGTCTCGTAAATAAGAGGCTTTTATTTCGCCGTGGACGGTTTGTTTGTTTAAATATCACAACACATTTCCATCATGACATTAATGGGACCCTGTGGTTAACTGTCTTTTCGGAGTTAAACTCCACAAGCGTGCCCTGCAGGCTTGACAACCTCGCTGGCCGGCCGTCACACACATGCACACACTCCTATAGTCCCTATGGCAACTTTGCCAGTGCGAATGCAAATGGAAAAGACGTTTTTGGGGGAGAGTAGTTAGTAGATCTGCTTAGAAGTGGACTTTTCCTATAACTACGTTCCTGTAACTACTTGGTCGGAAAGCGGCTTTTGTTAGGGCCCTATGATTTCCACGATGCGGCAAACACGGACGGAATAGCGGAATCTACACATGAAAATGGAATTCTGTTATACACGCGGAATCGCACGGAATTTGCATATATTTTGTTGACATTAAATAAACGATTTTTTTTTTTTACTTCCTTCTCATTTTTCAGTTTAAAACAACCAGCGTAGAAAGGTTTCAACAACAAGCAGAGACAGGTCTCTACCTAAACCGTGGCCAAATGGCACAACCTGTTACCTAGTAACCATACGCCATCACGTTCACGTTGAGTTTGTTGCGAGGGAAAAAATGTTGAAGCGAGTGGCAAACATTTTTTTTAACTCTTAATTAACTGCTAAATACCGGGCTGAACAATACCCAACGACTACTATGAGTCTGGACAATGACTGTTTTGTAAGTTTTGTCAACATACTGTTGACTGGACCCGCAAAGACACACTTAACGACCATTTGAAATCAAAAGCTTATCTCAAGAACAAAGCTAAATTTACAGCGGGAAAATCCCTCCAGGTTACCATTGAGGCAACGACTAAATCAATAGATGCAAGGCGTGAGTTTGTGGAAGATTTTGTTGCAATGTGTGCGGAAGCTGACATACCGCTAGAGAAAATGAAGAGTATACGTGCGTTTCTTGTTAAACATTGCAAGCAGAGAGGCGCGCTTCCAGAAAACGCCAGCAGGCAGAGCCACCTGCCGCTGGTCTTTGACAAAAAGTGCTGCAAGAGATCCGTGGAGAGAAAATCTTCGTTTTTGTCGACGAAGCCTCTGACAACCGAGATAGCAGTGTCCTCAACATTGTTATAGGTGAGCATCCAATTAGCTTTTATTTAGATAATTTTGAATGTGCTTTGCTGAATATATTAACAGTTTAAATAAAAAAGCTGAATTGTGAGTTTTTGTCACTGAGTTTTTAAAGGCCAATACTGCTTAGAAGAGAAAAGAAAACAAGCAAATCTGAAAAATCTGAAACAGCTAAAAATAAATCCGAAAACACGGAATTTGAAAAAAAATTAAACGGAATTTGAAAAAAATAAAACTGATTTCATAGGGCCCTACGAGAGCATCCTCACCAACTGTGTCACAGTTTGGTATGGCAACTGTTCTGCCCATGATCGGAAAGCGCTGTAGAGGGTGGTGCCCAACGCATCACCAGTTCCTCACTCCCCTCCATCGAGGCCATCCAGGGCAAGTGATCAATCAGCATCATCAAAGACTGTTTTCACCCCAACCACAAACTGTTCACCCCACTCCCCTCCGGGAGGCGTCTCAGATCTTTCCGTACCCGTACCAGCAGGTTCAGAGGAAGCTTCTTTCCTGCGGCTGTCACCCTACTGAACTCTAGCTCTGCATCCCGGTGACAATTAACCTACTAAGCCCCCCGGAGAATTTGCACTACCCTACCCCACCCATACTGTTCTATTTATTTACAAATGTACATACTGTAATTACACCTATACATAGCCATACTCTACTGCTCTTCATACTATTCATCCTGCACATACACTTATTCTTATTACTCTTATAATGTTACCACACTGCACATAGCTGTACATACTGTACATATCTGTCTATATGGTTCATACAGAATATCCATATTTATTCTGTTTTGCTTATTATATATTCTGCTAATACACTGCATTATCTATATTATTCTTACTACTATTATGTCACTGCTACTACATTGCACATATCTGCACATGTTGTTCATACATTGTTCATATTACATAGCCTATATACATACACATTCTGCTTTTATAACACTGCAATATATTTCTTGTCCTGCCTATGTACCACCTGTCTATATTTTGTATATGACATTGCACTTTTCTGCTTTTTTGCGCTTCTTCTTAGACGCAAACCGCATTTCGCTGTCTTTGTACTTGTACTCTGCACAATGATAATAAAGTTGAATCTAATATAATACATTTTATTTGACTTTTCACTTCACACAAGTAAACGTTTGAATGCAGGACTTGAACCTCTGCGGTATTAATAGTTTTAGCTTACTATTAATAGTTAGTTATTAGTGATCCAGCAGTATTGTTCTCCTGACCTGGAATCTTACATCATAAACTGTAAGCCTTTTTATTCACCCCGTGAGTTCCATTCATTCATTCTGGTCGGTGTTTACATCCCGCTGCAGGCCAACCATGCAGGTCGCACAGCGCATGCTCGCTGACCAGACACTATGTGTGGAGCGGACCAATCCGGACTCCCTAGTTATTGTCCTTGGTGTCTTTAACAAAGGAAACCTCACTCATGTACTACCTGTACCATGTACGACCAGAGAGGAGAACATTCTGGATCACTGTTACACCACAGTCAGGGATGCTTATCACGCCGTCCCCCGTGCTGCACTGGGACTCTCTGACCACGTCATGGTTCACCTGATCCCCACCTACAGGCAGAAACTAAAGCTCTGCAAACCTGTAGTGAGGACATCAAGGAAGTGGACCAGTGTAGCTGTGGAGTATCTCCAGACGTGCTTGGACTCTACTGACTCGGATGTGTTCAGGACTGCTACCAACAATCTGGATGAGTACACAGAGGCTGTGACGTCATACATCAGCTTCTGTGAGGACTGCTGTGTTCCATCAAGCACCAGGGTGAGTTACAACAATGACAAACCCTGGTTCACAGCCAAACTCAGAAGGCTAAGGTTGGACAAGGCTGAGGTGTTCAGGAGTGTAAACAAAAACAGACTTAAAGTAGCAAAGTACAAGTTTAGCAAGGCGGTGAAAGAGGCTAACAACAGTACTCTGAGAAACTCAGTTCTCAGCAAACAACTCTACTTCTGTCTGGAGAGGCGTTAAACAGATCACCAGTTTCAAGCCTAGTCTCCCACTCCACCATCGACCGACGCCTAGCCAACGACCTCAATGAGTTCTACTGTCGCTTTGATGGACAAAGGGTCGGTCCTGTAACCATTCCCCTCAACACCTCCCAACAAAGGGTCTTCCCTGATTCCATCCCCCGCGACACCTCCCAACAGTCCTACAGTGCATCACCTCCACCTCCCCCACCTTAAAGGTCCCCCCTCCACCTCCCCACCCACCTCAGTGACGACTCTTTCCATCAATGAGGAAGACGTCAACAGACTGTTCAGGTGACATAACCCCAGGAAAGCTGCTGGACCGGATGCTGTCTCCCCATCCAGCTTGAAGCACTGTGCTGACCAGCTGTCTCCAGTGTTCACAGACATTTTCAACACCTCACTGGAGACATGCCACGTGCCAGCCTGCTTCAAGTCCTCAACAATCATCCCTGTTCCCAAGAAGCCAAGGACCACAGGACTTAATGACTTCAGACCTGTCGCCCTGACCTCTGTGCTTATGAAGTCCTTTGAGCGCCTTGTGCTTTCACACTTCAAAGCCATCACCGACCCCCTCCTGGACCCCCTGCAGTTTGCCTACAGAGCCAATAGGTCTGTCGATGATGCAGTCAACCTGGCCCTCCACTAAATCCTCCGGCACCTGGCCTCCACAGGAAACTACGCCAGGATCCTGTTTGTGGACTTCAGCTCTGCCTTTAACACCATCATCCCGGCTCTGCTCCAGGAGAAACTCTCCCTGCTTAGTGTGCCTGACTCCACCTGCAGGTGGATCACTGACTTCCTGTCTGACAGGAAGCAGCATGTGAAGCTGGGGAAAGAAATCTCCGACTCACAGACCATCAGCACCGGATCCCCTCAGGGCTGTGTTCTTTCTCCTCTACTCTTCTCCCTGTACACCAACAGTTGCACCTCCAGTCACCAGTCGGTCAAGCTTCTGAAGTTCGCGGACGACACCTCCCTCATCGGACTCATCTTTGATGGTGACGAGTCCGCCTACATGTTGGAGGCTGACCACCTGGTGAAGTGGTGCAAGCAAAACAACCTAAAGCTCAACGCTCTAAAGACAGTGGAGATGGTTGTGGACTTCAGGAAGAATTCAGCCCCACCTGCCCACTCAGTGACTCCACAATTAACATTGTGGAGTCTTTCCGCTTCCTGGGAACTACAATCTCCCAGGACCTCAAGTGGGAGCTGAACATCAGCTCCCTTGTCAAGAAAGCACAACAGAGGATGTACTTCCTGCGGCAGCTGAAGAAATTCAACCTGCCAATGACAATGATGGTGCAGTTCTACACAGCCATCATTGAGTCCATCCTCATATCCTCCATCACCATCTGGTACGCTGCTGCCACTGCCAAGGACAAGGGCAGACTGCAGCGTGTCATTCGGTCAGCTGAGAAGGTGATTGGCTGCAATCTGCTGCCGCTCCAGGACCTTTACGCCACCAGGACTTTGAAGCGTGCTGGAAAGATTGTGGCTGACCCCTCCCACCCCGGACACAAACTCTTTGAGCCCCTCCCCTCTGGCAGGGGGCTGAGGTCCATCAGGACCAAAACCTCACGTCACAAGGACAGCTTTTTCCCCTCCGCCACTAGCCTTATTAACAAGGCCCGGAAACCACCCTGACTCTCTCCACACCCACCTCTGGCTCTACATGCCACTGTACTTAATCTGCTCTTTTATCTTAATTGTTAGATAATACTCTTATTTTATTACATCCTGCGTGTGTATATATACACATTATATATTTATACTTATATTGTCTGTTCTAACCTGTTTTTTTAACTTATTTTAGATGATGTGTGACATGCACCTACGACACCAAAACAAATTCCTTGTATATGTAAAAAATTTACTTGCCAATAAAGCTTTTCTGATTCTGATTAATAGTGTTTTACCTAACCTGGAGTTATGCTTTATTATTACTGTTGAATATAAAACAACAATGATTAACTACAGAAATGTCCTCACACAGATATGGTCATTGCTTTATGCAATTTGATACTTCATTTCCAGTAAGGTAATAGAAGCTTATTGCTTTAAGTTAATCTTTCACGTTAATTTTCAGATACAAATTAAAGGTCACAGACAGCAGTCATGACAGTCATAACAAACAATGTAGACAACAAGGTTGGGGGCTATATTGCACCACACAACGTTATCTGTAAATTCAAAGAAATTAAATTTTAATGGTGATTATATCAGCTGCTGTAACTTTAAGCCCAGTTCAGACCAAAGATTTGTGACAAGAAGAAACCATTTTAGAACGATGTCAACTGGTCAACATGTCAGCATTTTAGAGGGAGCTTAATGAGTGCCCTTGTGCATCGTATGTGGTTGAGTGAGCTAAAGAGTCATTTAAAGGTCCAGTGTGTAATGTGTTTGGTTGTTCATTATCAAAATCTGTTTCCCGTTCACAAAACCTTTTTCATGAATCTTTACCATCACCGTCTAAAATTTCCTTCGGGAATGACTAAAGTATCTATATATCCATCATCTATCCATCAATTCCAAGTATTCCTTTTGGCTTGAAATTTATCATTTGCATTCGCATGAACTGTGGTAGACGATTCATGCGCCATCTTGAAGTCGTTAGCCTGTAAGGGACATGCAGGACATACTGCTCCACCTTTTGCGTTTTCTCTATCACATGATAAACTCACAGGTGGTGCTAATGGGTATCGTACCTTCCCGGCCCCGGCACGTTTGAAGAAGGAAACATGGAGGACCACACGTATTCAAAATCCAAATTTCAGGAACAGTAGTCTCCTTCTTCGCCCAGAAAAAGGATATTGAAAAGAGCAAGAGACCGGCTTTTTGAAGCGTGAAGTAGCTACCATAGCTGTAATACCTACTTTGAACTGTGTGGTGCGAGAGAGTTGATTACGATATATGATCTCAACACTAGATGGGATAAATTCCTACACATTGGACCATTAAGAGAGGGAGCTGCGTTAGAACAAACTGGTAATCAAAGAAATGAAGTTTTTTGCAGTTATATCACTATCAAAAAATGTAACTGTAGCAAGTATCCTACTACTGCTGTCCTGCCTGAAAAGTTACAAGTTAGAACGGAAGAACAGACACTCGTTGCTATGCAGATAATATACCACCTCGTCACATTGGTATAAACTGGCAGGTTTCAGACTGTTGCAGACTGGTGTATTTCAACTCTACTCATCGCAAGTCTTTGGTCTCAACTGGGCTTTACAGGCTAGGCCAGAAAAAATGCTTTGACAAATGAGATTACTCAAGATCAAAACTGAAAAGCTGAAGAAATTCTTAAATTTAAAACATGTTCACCTGCAACATGCCACTGACCTGAATAAAGGAACAATGATTATGCCAAAGCAGGAGAGCACATCAACATCAAAATCCTGGGTCTACTATCATACATCAAGATAATGCTAACAATAAAACAATACACCTTCCAAAGATGTTGCAAGTTCCAGTTAGGCCACTTAATCACAGACCGTTTCCGCACTACAGTGTCTTTACAGTCATAACAGGCAACGACATAAACATACATATTGTCAACATAGAACAGGTGTACAATTGTCATTGAATAATTGGTTGAACAGTATTTCAACCTTAAATTTCCCCCATAGTTGCTTCAAGGTGTTGTTTTAGCACTGGGAGATATACACATAGTATTCTTTATCCAATTGCTCCGACTCTTCTTTGGAGCTACTGTATATAACATTTGCATTTTGTCAACATATTCACACCCTAAATGCCAAATCCTTAATTGTTTCACAATGCATTCAAATTAAATTGTTAATTTTCTTTTTTTTAAAGTCCCCACTGAATTTACATTCAGGAGTGTTTTCTGTATCTAGCACTGAATACTCGGAACCTTACTTTGTAAATTAGCCATATTCAAAACAATCAAATTCAAACTAAACTTCAACTCTTAGAAATATGAATTAGTGTCCTGCAAGCATTTCATGTTATTAATTCAATTCACATTATACTAGCATGTTCAGGTCTTTTTTTTTTTTAGAAACACAAAACACTAAACAACAGTGGTGATACTAGGGATGGCAGTAGCTCAGTCTATTGGAACTTGGCTTGTGTATCAAAGGGTTGCTGGTTCAACTCCCTGTGCTTGACCAAGTATGGAGTGTTGACTGGTAGCTGGAGACCCCTTTGTGGGTATCACCTAACAGGAGAAAGGCTCAATCTTATCTTCTTATTCCTTTTGTGGTCACCAAACACCTGAATGGTACAAGACAGTCACCTAGTGGACAGCAATGGGACATACTTAGCTTTTGGTTTTCTAACTTCATTTTACTGATTATACTTACAGATTTTTACTGAAGGGACACTTCCAATGCAGTAACTACTTTTTTACTGATTATACTTACATATGTTTACTGAAGGAACACATTCAATGCATGACTTACAGTACAGGCCAAAAGTTTGGACTAAGGCTGTCAAAATTGCTTAAAAATTAGGTTTGAATATTCCCTCTTAAATAACAACGAATATTCGAACTATTCGAACATCTGGTCAAAATTATGCAATATCCGGCCGAGCCGACGTCGCGCACGGCTCTTTTTTTGAGTTCGCCGACAACAGGACTCCTCAGAGCGACTGCAGGTCTCTCTGGTAAACTTACCGGGTTAAGATGAGCTCTTTTATGGTGAATGAAAGGCTCGATCCGACGAAGTAGGTTGTCAGTACCCGATCCGTTCCACCGGCACAATCCGTTCTGCGCATGTGCAAGATGACACGTATGCCATGACGTAGGCGCAGATGATAATGCTGCGTTCATGCCACCTCGGAATAACGGGCACCGCCCCCCGCTTACGTTGAAAAGCAGGCTACAGCTAAATTAAGACTTTACAGTAATAACAATAAAGACAAGTGTTGAGTGATTGGATTTTAAATGAGCACAAGTAAAGTAGAACTGACGTAACAGCTGTTATATATGTTAACGTTTATTTTCAAGTTTTATTTTGAGGGTCTTTTAAAGTTTACATGCTGTCTCAGCTAGCGGTTAGCCGAATTAGCTGTTAGCTAAACTAACGTTAGCTTAACTGTGGAGGCTAACGGCAGACCGCTACAATCAGCTAGCGGTTAGCCAAATTAACCGTTAGCTAAACTAACGTTAGCTTCCCGGTGGAGGCTAACGGCAGACCGCTATAATCACCTAGCGGTCCGCCGAATTAGCTATTAGCTAACTAACGTTAGCTGGAGGCTAGCGTGGGAACATGCTGCGCATGCGCAGAATGGATCGTGCAGGTGGAAGCGGTGCCGTTATTCCGAGGTGGTGGTGGCATTAACGCAGCATTATCATCTGCGCCTACGTCATGGCATACGTGTCATCTTGCACATGCGCAGAACGGATTGTGCTGGTGGAACGGATCGGGTACTGACATAAGTCAGTGAATCAAATCGAAGCATTGACGGCAATGCTGCTGCCACTTCTGCCGCTGTTTACCTTTTTCTTCTTCTTCTAGTCCGTAAAGGGCAGCGTCGGTAGCATTTGCTCATTAGCGCCACCGCTGTTCAGGAGAAGACTGCAGCTAGTGTCGCGACCACCAGCGCAGGTATAAATAGCCACGGCGATCTCATGTCACATTTCTTTGCTCCAGCTGGGCTGCGTCCAGTATGTAACGGCTTTCAGGCGCGCTAGCAAAGCAGACAGCCAGACAGCCTCTGCTACCGCGAGCGTTTTTTTTTTTTTTTTTAATTCGAATATTAATTTTCACCTTTCGAAATTCGTTTTTTTAAAACTATTCGAATATATATTCGAATTTAGAATATTCGTTGACAGCCCTAGTTTGGACACAGCTTCTCATTCAATGGGTTTCTTTATTTTCATGACTATTTACATTGCAGATTCTCACTGAAGGTATCAAAACTATGAATGAACACATATAGAATTATGTACTTAACAAAAAAGTGTGAAATAACTGAAAACATGTCTTATATTTTAGATTCTTCGAAGTAGCCACCCTTTGCTTTTTTTGATAACTCTGCAAACCCTTGGTGTTCTCTCAATGAGCTTCATGAGGTAGTCACCTGAAATGGTTTTCACTTCACAGGTGTGCTTTGTCAGGGTTAATTAGTGGATTTTTTCCCCTTATTAATTAAAAAGCAAAGGGTGGCTACTTTGAAGAATCTAAAATATAAGACATGTTTTCAGTTATTTCACACTTTTTTGTTAAGTACATAATTCTATATGTGTTCTTTCATAGTTTTGATGCCTTCAGTGAGAATCTACAATGTAAATAGTCATGAAAATAAAAAGGAAACACATTGAATGAGGTGTGTCCAAACTTTTGGCCTGTACTGTATACTATAACAGAGTATTTATACACTGTTAGTACAATATCTGAATACAACTACACAGTTTTTGTCTTGAAATGATGAATGTCACCATGAGCTGAATGTTCTCTCTTTAAAAAAAAAAAAAAACAGTCTAAATTGTATTGATCGATCAGCAGAGGGCAGTAAAGCACCACAACTCTGCCTCTGATTGGCTTACCCTGGTATTCGTACCCCAACACTAACCAATCCAACCAATGAAGGGAACGAGTACTAGTCAATCAGAGACAGGGGTAGGGCGGCTAATGCCTTCACCATCCTAGGAATGACAAATTTGCCAAGGCAATCAGCAAGGCGATCCAGGACAGCCGATACACCCAAACTACAGCCAATGCCATTCACTTTATCAGGGAAGGACAAAAGCCAGGGAAGACACCGAAAAACTGCTCTGTAGGTTTGCTCTCCACGGCCCGAGACTGGGCAATGACAGTCGACCTGGAAAGGCAGCTGAAAATCCCAACATACATCACCCAGTCCAAATTGAGACCTGACATCATCTTGGTCTCCGAGGCCACAAAACAACTAATCCTGTTAGAGCTGACAGTGCCCTGGGAGGAAAGGATGGAGGAGGTGCAAAAGAGAAAGAGGGAGAAATATCAAGAACTGGTGGAGGATTGTCGGAGGAACGGATGGAGGACCAGGTGTATGCCAGTAGAGGTGGGCAGTAGGGGATTTGCCAGTCACTCCCTGAGCAAGGCCTACGGCATGCTGGGTATGACAGGTGCTAGCCAAAGAAGAGCCATAGGCAACAACGTGGAGGCAGCAGAAAAAGCATCAGTAGACAGGCCGGGGTCTGATCAGCCTCGGTCGGGTTGCCAGGACGAGGGTGTCTGTTGCAAGACCAGAAACATCCAGTGACTCCTGGAAACAACACTGATGATGTGTCCAAGGTTGTGCATCAGAAGATGTTTCTGTAAACTATTGTTGGCTTCTTAAGTGCACAATAGAATAGAATAGAATACATATTTATTGTCCACCAAGGTAGACATTTTTCAGTCCATGTTTATGAGTTTGACTAAAGTTAAAAGAAGAAACCTTTTTTTTTTTTTATCAATTTTTTATTAATATTTTACTTTTTAACAGAACACCACATAAGACAGCCAGACAACAAGACAATACAAAACAAAAATACAAACACAAAAACAAACCTGTGGCCTGTGTTGAAAACAACTCAACGCTACTTTATGAAAATCCAAATCTTTTTTTCCAATATAAACAATATTTGGTTTTATAAAATTTTTAAATACTGTTTGAATCATTGCAAGTTTTGCAATTCATTCAGATATGTAGGTTTTATACACACTGTTTTCCTGTGGATGAACTGTGTTGAGTTAATAATTAACTAATACAAGCATCTGAGTTAGCAAGCTAGGTGAAATAGCAAGGGTTAGCTGAGTCACAAAAATAAAAATAACAGTTTAACATTTCTGTTGGTTGTATTTCTGTCTAACTTAAATCATAAATATCAGATTGTATTGGCACCAGGTATATAACAACATACAATGATTTACTCTTCTATTTGATATTCTGCTACCAAAAGTTATTTTCACTGTTAATGTTGTGATTTTATTCTTTATGCAGTTCGCAAAATCTGCAAGAGTATTTTGCATCCTCCATTTTGTTATAGAGCTCAACAGTGTGGTTCTGGAAGTAAAAATCCTTTAATAAATTTTCTCTAGGCCTCCAGGAAGAGAGCTCAGGCCCTGCAGCCCAAAAAGGATTTCCCCAATGGCCACCAATTTAAAAGAGACGCCTGTAAAACTGCTGCCAGGACACCTCAAACTGCAAGCAAGGTCGGTTATAACTATTTTTATTCTGATTTTTTTAAACAACCATGGACTTTTTATATTTGAAAAATGTCCTTCTAGCCGAAAAAAGAGATTCCAAACCTGTCCATTCCAAACAACCCATTTTTGGCCGAATCAAATGTTTTATGGTCACTGGTCATCTCGTAACTCTTTACATAAGCATTTAATGAAATGTCAATGGAGACTTTCATATTTTGATTTGCGGCAAGTCACAGACTCACTGTGGAGAGGTTATGCAGCTGTAACAAACAAACGTGGAGTACTCAGGAAGCACATGCAAATTTTTTGTTGGCTATCTCTGTTTCCTTGCTGTTGAAGAGGAATTGAAGATGCTGGATTGAATTGCTTCATATTTCTCTTGGTAAGTCATCAATAACATTAGATAACTCATCAGCTTGTCTAATAGCTAGGTAGCTAGCTAATTAGCTAGCTTTCTAAATCCTAATAGGGAATTTTTCAGTTTCATTTCTATGGTTGTGGCGGACGCATGTCATTAGTAGTATTATTTTAGTTATCACTTTACAATTACTAGGATAGTTAGCCTATTCTTGACATATCCCACTTTTAACCATCAACATGACCAAATATTTCATTGTATTTAAGATAAAGAATCTTGTGTATTTATTTCTTGTAACAAGTAAGAAAGATACCAAGAAGTCACATGTTTAGTGTTTGATGTTTTTAAATTATTTTAGGTTTTTATACCAAAACCATGTGAAATGAAATCACTTTGGTGGGATGTCTAAGTTTGAATCTGTTCCAGATATTTGCAGATATTAGTAGGCTAATTGAAGAATTTATTCATTTTTTAAATGATGGTGATGCTATTATCCATAACTCGGCAAAGACAGAATGAAGTGGGTTCCTAAATCCAAAGGTAAGGAGGTCAAAGGTCAGTATATATAATATATGTGTTAGGCCTGCACGATATTGGAAAAAAACTGACATTGCGATATTTTTTTCCCTGCGATATGAAAAAATGCTGTAATTTTTACAAGATGACATAAATAGCTCTATTTAGAAATATTAAACCATTCTCGACTACTGGGGTGATTTTGTAGGGGAGTGCATCTACATAGAAAATAAAAATGAAAAATTATATTTTCTTATGTGAACCATTCTTTGTTGAACTTTAATGCTTTACAAACATAAAAGCAAGTAAGCACTGTGACTAATCTTCTGAAGTGATTTTGGAGAAGGACATTAGATGGTTAAAGTGATGGTTCGGAGTAATTTACCCTAGGGTCCTTTGCACCATGAACTCGAGCCAAACACCCCCCCAGAAGCTTTTTTCACCTGGGTCTAACATTGGGCGAGTTAGCGTAGAGTAGCGTTAGCCGCTGAATAGCTTAGCGCAGGGGCTAATGGACCCACGTTTGTATCTCGTAAATGACCCCACTAATAATGCCCGAAATGATACCAAAGGTCTACACTAGTACAAATAGGTTATGCACTCCATAAAACGATGGATTGGAAAGTTTGTAAGTACACCAGAAGTTTATGAACACTTGCTTCTGCTCTCTTCTGTCTTGCTGCTGCTGCTACCTGCAGTTAGACGAGTGCTTAGGGCTGTCTACAAATTACTCCAACCGAAAAGAGATACAACAAAAATATGTATTAATTTAATGATTAAATAAGGTAATGTCTCCAAACTTACCTCAAATAGTACTTGTCTCCTGCTAGTTATATTACAGCACTTACTTTAAAAAATAAGTTAAATTAAAAATATATTTTGTTGCATCTCTTTTCGGTGTTGTAATTTGTAGACGCCCCTAAGCCCTCGCCCCGCGCAGCAACAACAGCAGAGAGCAGAAGCCAGCAGGCAAGTGTTATTTACATAAACTTCTGGGGGTACTTACAAACTTTCCAATCCATACGTTTGCGGAGTGCATAACCTATATATACTAGTGTAGACCTTTGGTATCATTGCTCGACATTATTAGTGGGGTCATTTGCGAGATACAAATGTGGTCCATTAGCCCCCGCGCTAAGTTATTCAGCGGCTAACGCGCCTACGCTTAACTCGCCCAATGTTAGACCCAGGTGAAAAAGCTTCTGGGGGTGTTTGGCTCGAGGCCATGGTGCAAAGGACCCTAGGGTGAAATTACTCAAACCATCACTTTAAATACGCTTGGCTGACTGACACAAGTATGCGTCATTGACTGCTCGCGCAGCGTAGCTGCGCTTACTTTCTACACGAAGAGCCTCACTTCCTGCCACAACAATACAAGCCACACGTTACATATTATCACGCTCTACGGTTCATATTAAGGGAGAAGGGGTCGGCGGTAACAATCATGTTAAAGGAGAACGGCGAAAGTTTGATTTCGAAACAAGCAGCAAAAAAGTTTTAGCGTCAACATTGCAACGTCCTGCGATGTGATTATCGTGGATTTGCACATCGCGATGTGGACGATGATACGAAATATCATGCAGCCATTTGTAAGTATTGCAATTCATTCAGCTACTGTATGTTGTCAGGGTACAATAGCGGATTCAAATCCACAACTCAGGACTCAAGAGGAACAGGTAAGATAAATTTACTTTTCAAAGAACAATCACGCAAAAGTACAAAATTGGCAGGCAAAATCGTCGTCCGGATACAGGCAAAAGGTCTAGGAAACACTGGGAAATACAAACTAGGAAAAACGCTGGAGAGTGAGTTACACAAGGTTCGTCAACAATCTGGTAACAGGTAAGTGAACACGGTGAGTATATATACAGGGGGAAAAGGTGACGATGATTACACACAGGTGAGACACATAAGGGGCGGGAGGGTAATCACACATGGCCGAAAGCAGACAAAGACGGGTAGACAAGTGACCTGAAATGAAAGCAAACAGAATTATTTCAAAATGAAACACTGTTTAATTAATAAAACGGCACTAGCTAGTATACAAAGTTAACAAGCTAGGTTAAAATAACGAGTTAACTGGGACAGAGGAAAAGATTAACGTTCCTGTTGGTTGTCAGTCTACAGCTAAATGATAATATCAGACTGTATTTGATTAGCAGCAGGCTACCCTAATACCATGATGCACTTTTTAATTTGATATCCTGCTGTTATATTTCACAGTTTTTAAATGTTGTGATTGGCCCGCCCACCGCAGCTGCTCACGCTATGTTGAGACTTGTTCGGTTACTACATCCGGAGCCTGGGCAGCCTCCTCGCCCAGGCAGCTGTCTCACGAAGCCTCGCTGTGCAGGTAGTCCGCTTGCAAAGCTCCGCGAGCTAGCGATCTGCAACTTTAGTTTTGGCTTCCCGTCTAAACCCGGCGTCAGTCAGACCCAGACTCAGATGAGGAGTCTGTTGGGCACCAGAATGGAGAAAATGGGTCCCATTATCTTCATATTTTGGACACAATAACAATCATTTAAAGTCACCAGCCTTCGATAAAGACGATAGATTTTTTTATTGAAAGAACAGCATTATACAAAAAAATGTAGAATCTAATGATAATTAATTAGTTTGTGGTTGTCTTAAACACCCAATAATTTCTACAGTTTTACAAAAAACATCAAACAAACAAAAACTCTATATATCACTACAAATTTGTATATGCAAATTCATATATAAACATCCATCCATCCATCTTCCATCCATTGTCCGCTTATCTGCTGTCAGGAGCAGCTCCAGCATATATAAACATGTTTGTAATATATAAATTCATAATAAAATAATTAATAATTCATGATTTTTTTTTTTTATCCAGCTTGTGTTCCTTTTGCTGTTCCTCTAAAATCGTCTCATGTTTCTTCATCAACTCTTTCTTTCTTTCCCCTTCCTTCTCCCTCTTTATTTTCTCTTCTCTCTTAGTCCTGTAGGAAAAAAAGCGACCGATTCTACTCTTGCTCAAAAAGCCAGAGTCTTTTAAGAACCACCGGTCACTTCTCAAAGTTTCCCCTTTCTTATTGTGTTCGTTGAAAGGCAGACCAAGAAATGAATACTCAGGATTCGTTCAGTTAAACTATAACAATCTTTAGTAAAATGATATTGCAAACAGATCTTTCATATGCATATGGATCAGCGCCGCTCCTGCGGACTTTCTCTCCCTAACCACCAACAAAGTCTTTCCGGGTCTGACACCGGACCTTCCTCTTTCCCTTTCTTTTATTCATCTTCAGGTTCCTCCCTCTCGCCATTGCGTGTGGGCGCGCCATTTGGTTGGATATCCCTCAGACTTTCTGTCTCCGAAAAGATAGAGGTTAGTGCCGCTAGAGATTGTCTGTTCCTTTAAGAGATTTTATTAGGTGCATTCTGTTCCAATTGTTTATTAAACAAATGAGGAGCACTTTTGCTCCACTAAATTTGAACCCGTCTTATCTTACACGTGCCAGACAGGAGGAAACAGCGAGGCCATCCCAGGCTACAGCACATTCTTATTCTGAACCCAATATATTTCTACAGTCTCCTTCCCTTTCTTTTCCTTTTCCTTGCCCCTTTCCAACTCACTTTCAGCCTCTAATTTGTTTTCTTATCCCTCCTGGAAAGGTACAACTGGGTACCCTTATTGGTACAAAGATTGACCAGGACAACCGAGCACTCAACTTAAATGTTGTTGTTTAAACGTTATAAGATAGTTAATTCAATATTTTGTTAATGCCAATCATTACGGACCTCTGTTATTGAATAAAAATCAGATACATACCTTTGAGTAATATGTTTGAAAGCCCCTGTATACGTTTTATAGGCATGTTGGTGAGACATTTTGGGATGGACATGGACAGACGCAGACCTGGGCAGATTACAAAATGAATGTGCCATGAAAATGGACTGTCATATCCTCTGAAATAGGTTTGACTTTGCAAGTCTGACTGGGCTATATGATTTAAAAAACAGGAAGCAAGTCAAGTCAAGTTTATTTATATACCACATTTAAAACAACCAGAGTTGACCAAAGTGCTGTAGAAATTGAAGATCACAACACACCAAGTAAAATAAAATCAAAATAAGTCATAAAATAGCACAAATAAAATAAAACTGCTATAAAAGCAAGACAATGCAGTACAACATATAAAAATAAAAGCATTTTAAAATAATTGAATAAAAAAATATATTAAAATGCTAAAAACCTCTAAGAAAGGCCATTGAAAACAAATATGTCTTGAGATGTGTTTTAATCTATCAGTGGAGGGGGGACATCTGAGACAAAGTGGAAGATTATTACAAAGCTTTGAAGCTTCCACAGAAAAGGCACGATCTCCCTTACCCACTAACCTCGACCGAGGAAAAGTTAAAAACAATTGATTCAAGGATCTAAGGAGGCCTGGAACTGGAGTAGATATATAATTCTGATATATACTGCAGATCATGACCATGTTTGGCTTTAAAAACAATTAAAAGAATCTTAAAATCAATCCTGTATTCAATAGGTAGCCAATGCAGGGATGCTAGAATCGGTGTGATGCTTTCTGTTTTCCTTGTGCCAGTCAGAAGTCTCGCTGCAGCATTTTGTACCAGCTGCAGGCGAGACAATGAGGACTGGCCAACACCCAGGTAGCAACACATATTCTAGAGTTATCCATACAAATATGCTAAACAAAGCAATGAAATGAAAGGGTTAACCCTATAATCAAACATTTCTTACAGTGCACGTCTTCACATTATTAAAAATGGTCATAGCAGTGCAAAGAAATCAGTTGATCTTTTTTGGAACATTTACTGTCTTAGTTATCATTTAAAGTGTGTTTGCACACAAGGGCAACCTTGATGCTTTGAAAAAAATGTATGCAACTTGGACTAAGGCATCAATAATGTAAAGATATGCCATCACCTGGCTTCACCAGATTTTGAGAAAGTTATCAGCTGATTTTCAGGGCAATGAGTAACCACAAACACCCACACATAAATACCAATGCTTTCCTGGTGCTACACATCTTTATATGGCTTTATACATTCAAAACACATCCATTTATGATTGTACTCTCAAATCAGAGAAAGAAAGATAAGCCTGGATGTGTATGAAGTTGTTTCAGTTACTGTACAGTTTAGTTAAATCATACTCAAATGTTCAGCCTTGGTGATTAAATGTGAACCAATGCATGTATAGTAATACTAATATAAAAGTCTGTATTTTTAACACTAGAACAGCCCGAGCCGTTTAACGTTGTGATTAATGCTAGTCTGGATCAACCACGGTTCAAAACACAGTTTATAATTTACACTCCCCGCCTTGTTATAAAATCCTACACTTGTTTTTATTTTCTGCTTTCTTTCTGGCCATTCTGTCATACTTTTCCTCCAACTGTTTAATTTGCTCTTCGAGAACTCTTTCATGCTCTGCCTTTATTTGTTGAATCATCTTCTGCTGCTCTTCCTCCTCTTTTTTCTTTTCCATCTCCTTCCTTTCCTCCTCCCTTCTCTTCTCCCATTCTTTCCTCTCCTCTTTTTTCTCTACCCACTCCTTCTCTATATCCAGCGTTCTCTTTTCCAAATCTATCTGTAGCTTCTCCATTGTGCTGTTTAATGCTTCGTTCTTCTTCAACATCTGCTCCATTTTTGTCCTGTCCCTATCCCTTGCCATCTCCATCTCCTTCATTTTCCTCTCACTTTCCCTCTTCAAAACAATAATATCATGTTCTACCCTTTTTCTGTCTCTTCTCTCTTCCTCAATTTCAGCCTGGAATTTCTCAGTAATGTTTTTGATTATTTCTTCATATTCGACTCGTAATTTCTTCTCCAGTTGTTCTTTCTCTTTGCGTATTTGCTCCTCTTTCTCTTTCAGGATGCGTTTTTTCTCCTCTTCGATTGCCCTTTCTGCCTCTTGGTACAGTTCATTGGTGTAGTGGCTTCCTCCGTTCTTCTGGACTATGGTTCTGATCTTCTTAAGAAGCTCGGTGACCTGTGAGCGATTCTCCAGATCATTATTAAAGACATGGTACTGACCATTGCACCTGGCCACAAGTTCCTGCATGTCTGGGCTCTCCTTCATGAACTCCTCAATAGTGGTGTTTTTAAGAAGGTCACCATAAGTAAAGAGAACCATGCTGTATTTGTCTGCATCTTGGCCAAACATTTCTTGGATCTTCTGCACTGTTTGCTTTTCCTCTTCTGTGAATCTGCCCAGCACGACGACAACCAAGAAGATATGGGGTCCAGGTGAAGAATAGGAGATGCACTGGCTGATGTCTTCATGTGTTTTATCCTGGGCCAACCTGGTGTCAGAGAGACCTGGGGTGTCAATAACAGAAACCTTTTGTCCATCCACTTCAGCATAGGCCTTAGAGCACTCATCAGTCATAGACTTGGCGCTGAACTTTGATTCAAAGCAGGTACACCCAAGAATGGTGTTTCCTGTGGCACTCTTCTCAATTCCAGTCTTCCCCACCATCACAATCCTCAGCTCCTCATCATTTTGTAGAATAGCTTCTGTTTTCAAGGATGATGAATATAAAATTAGAAGTTACCATTTAAGCATTTGTAAGTTTTGTCAGTGTCAATGGGAGACTTTTCTCCCCTGAAATACAACCCTCATATGTCACCAGGGCCCTGTATTGGCTGTAGTATATGTATTGTATGTATGTACACGTAGTTATGACGAGAGCAAAGCAGGAAGGGATTTAGACCCAGAAAATCCAATAAGGGTGGGCAGGAGTGGACATGGATAGGTCAAACAAACGCAGGGGACCACTGTTCATGTCCCGTTTGGAGATCACAGTAAACAGCAAGTTTTTTTAAACTTAACTTTACCGTTAACAACATGTTTAAAACAGCCACCATTACCTTTTCTGGTTTAGATATGAGGACAGTAAACACTCCTGTGGGTCGGATTAGGGGGGAGGGGCAAAGTAATTTAAAAGATGACACTGATTCTTCAGCCTTCTTCAGCAAAGGAGTTCAAAATCTGAGGGGTACAGACTGTAAACCAGGTCCCCTTTAGTCCTAAAAGTAAATGTAACCGAACGAATACGCTGCATGTTTTAAATAGCGTTTAAAATAAAAGAATAACGAAAAGCAATATGTGGCGGGCGGTGTCGATTCTGTGGCGCACCGCCACAAATTAGTCTATGTGTTGGAAACACTGCGTTACTGATGAATTCGTGGGTTAGCCCAGAGTTGTTAACCGTGGTCCAAACAATCATACTAAAAATAACAGCGTGTTGAACGATGTCATAATCTTACCCACCAAGAATTTGCTAAAGTTATAGACCAAGCATTAGCATTAGCTACTTGTCAACCAGCACCTTTACAGTAGGCCCTATAGCAATTTTCCTCTTCTGCCCCCCTACAGGTTGGAAGCGGTATTGTCCATTACTGTTACCATTACCATCATTCTTATCTCTCATTTGAACTACAGATTCGCTACCCGATCTGGCAAACTTGTATAGTGCGGTTATAGCCGATAGAGAGACGCAAAGCGAATGCAGAAGTGCTGTTCACCCTGTTATGAGTTGATGATCCACTGAAACGATTTTGGAACCATTATCCCTCATGCCCTCTTCGGTCATTTTTGTATATTTTTCTCAAGTTTTTTTTTTCATTTTGTGATCATTTTTGCTGTGTTACTTCTTATGGCATGACATTTTGTAGGAATCCTTTTCAGTCAAATTTTTTAAATCCAGTGTTTTTTACTCTTACATGTCTTTTATACTTAAATGATTCATTTTGTACCCTCTGGACACCTTCGAGGCAAAAATGTCCATGCACACAAAAACTGTTATTAAATCATCATATATCAATATTTTTTTCTGATTTTTTCATAAATCACTTAAACAACTTCTTACCTAATCAAAACCACCAAACATTCAATCATTTTCAGGATTTTAACCCTTTAAATGCCAGTTTATGTATTTGAAGTATGTCATTATTTATAAAAAAAAACACAAAAAATGATTTTTTTTCCCATATAATGAATAATATGTAGATGGGGCTTTGGTGGTGATTAGAGGCTTGCATATGTCAAAGATAAGCAACAAAACTGATTTGATTGCATTAGTATTTTTTATGTAATTCCAGATACTCCCTCTGGACAACTTCGAGGCAAAAATGGCCCCATTGACTTCCATTATAACCACATGTTTTGATCTCACTGCCTTTACAGTATAAAACCATGCATTCTGTAATGTCAGCATTTCATTTGGAAGTGTGTGTGTGTGTATGTATGCGTGTGTGTGTGTGTGTATGTATGCGCGTGTGCATGCATGCATGTCTGTGTGTGAGAGAGAGTTTGTGTAAATCTGTAAACAAACAATGATAATTTTAGTGGTGAAAAAAGCGCACCTTACTTTTGCCAGTTATATTATGGAGCCCTTTTTGTGGGGGGTGTGTGTGTGTGTGTGTGTGTGTGTGTGTGTGTGTGTGTGTGTGTGTGTGTGTGTGTGTGTGTGTGGGGGTGTGGGGGGGGGGGTGCATGCATGTGGCTGTGTTGTGAGAGAGTTTGTGTAAATCTGGGTGAAAAAAGGCTTCTTTGAAGGATGCATTTCATGTGTCTTTGAAGACGTGCTTGAATAAAAACATTGTCCCTCCTGCATTTGTTGTAAAACAAAACAACCATTAGTGTGTTCATGCACCTGGCTCTAGAGAAGGAGAAAGACCTGGAGCAAAGAGAAGGAGCCTTTATCTTCCAGCCAACTGCAGGACTCATCTGAAGATGACACAAGTTTCTGGAGTCTGACAAAATGGTCACTGGTGTCCTCCAACTCTGTGAGTGCCTCTAACCCTTCTCTCTGAAAGTGAGAGGGCACTGAAGATCCTGTCCATCCTAACATTGAATGGACAGTGAAGAATTGGCAAGTCTGGTCTCCATCTAATACTGAGGCCGCTTGGAGCGCAACATTCAAGCACCGACGCATGATAGCCCACGAGATATGCCATATCAAGAATCCATGATGTAGCATCCTCTGTCGATGTTTTCTTCACTCCTGACTTGATCCAGCTGATTCAGGAAATGCAAACGGACGCGGGGGGGTTCAAAACCAGTAGGGAGGTGTGGAGTGCTTAAGGGTGCTCAAGAGAGGTACAGGGACTTCACACTTGGCTGGTGTGTACCGGTCCAAAGGGGAATCCACCCAGGAGCCTGTGGGATGTCCATAGTGGGAGACCAGTCTTCAGGGCCACCATGTCCCACAAACCATTTGAAATGGTGCCAGTTTACAGCACATGCAGGAGACAATGTTTTTATTCAAGCACGTCTTCAAAGACACATGAAATGCATCCTTCGAAAGATGCCTTTTTTCAGCCCTAAAGTGATCATTGCTTGCTTACAGGTTCACGCAAACTCACACACACACACACACACACACACACACACAAACACACACACACACACACACACAGAGCTCCATAATATAACTATAATTTCATGCATCGGCCTACAAGGGCAAAATGGTTGAATCTGGTGAAATACTGTAAAAATGTCAAATATGACTAGTTTTCTTCCAAATGAAATGCTGATATTACAGAATGCATGGTTTTATACTGTAAATGCAGTGAGATCAAAACATGTGGTTATAATGGAAGTCAATGGGGCCATTTTTGCCTCGAAGGTGTCCAAAGGGAGTATCTGGAACTACATAAAAAATACTAATGCAATCAAATCAGTTTTTTTGCTTATCTTTGACATATCCAAGCCTCTAATCAACACCAAAGTCCCATTCCCCTATGATTTATTTTATGGAAAATAATTAATGTTTTGTTGGGTTTTTCATAAATAATTGTTACTTCAAAGATTTAAAACTGGCATTTAAAGGGTTAAAATCCAGAAAATGATTAAATGTTTGGTAGTTTTGAGCAATTTAGAAGTTGTTTAAGTGATTTATGAAAAAAAAGCAGAAACAAATATTGATATATGATGATTTAATAACAGTTCTTTGGACATGTACATTTTTGCCTCGAAGGTGTCGAAAGGGAGTATCTGGAACTATGTAAAAAATACTAATGCAATCAAATTAATTTTGTTGCTTATCTTTGACATATCCAAGCCTCTAATCCCCACCAAAGCCAAATCTAGATATTATTCATTATATGGAAAAAAAAAAGTTTTTTTGTGTTTTTTGTAATAAAAAATGAAATACTTCAAATACATAAACTGGCATTTAAAGGGTTAAAATCCTGAAAATGATTGAATGTTTGGTAGTTTTGATTAGGTTACAAGTTGTTTAAGTGATTTATGAAAAAAAGCAGAAAAAAATATTGATATATGATGATTTAATAACAGTTTTTGTGTGCGTGGACATTTTTGCCTCGAAGGTGTCGAGAGTACGTTTTTGTAAGGAGGGCATGAGGGTTATTTTAAGGTACAAAATAATCTTTGGTGTTGGATCGATTAATATCGAAATCAATCAATATTAATAAACTAGAAAATGCATTTCCTGCAGAAAATGCGTGGGAATGCTGAATAGCTGAATTGCTAAAGCTAAACTGGATGAATAGCCTAAATCCTTAAGAAGAAGTTGAAGTAGTGAGAATAGTTGAAAAAGAGGAAATTGGTTTAATAAAACTAGTTAAAATCTTGTGCTAAACTGAGCTGTTGGCTTTAAAAGTTGAATAATGACAAGAGATGTAGAACATTGTGAGGTCTGAGTATATTTTCTAACTGATAATGACTCACAAATGCAGAAATATGAAACAAATTGTATGAAAAATCTTAAAGCTCAAATGCATTGCACTGCACTGCTGAAACATCTGGAAAAATGTCAGAGTTGGAAGCTAAACTGCATTACCTAAGTGAAGAGCTAAAATACATTGTTAGAAAAGCTTGAAGGTGAACTGTAATACTGTCAAAGATGAAAGTTGAAATGAATTATCTGAAAAGGCTGAATGAAGAAATGCTTTGTATTATTATCAGACATACACTGCATAGAATGAAAAAGCATAAATCTAGCTGAGATGAGATGTGAAATATATTAGGTGAAAATAATGGGGCTGAACAAGAGGAAAGAGAGAAGGAGAGAAGAAGCAGCAAGATCTCAAATAAAGGCTCAGACTGCCAAAACGATAACTGCTATCAGTCAATTGACGTCATCCTGAGCACCACAAGGCCTTTGTGGAGAGAGAGAGAGAGAGATAGAGAGAGACAGAAGGAGGGAGAGAGAGAGAAGGAGTGAGGAGGGAGGGGGAGAGACAGAGAGGTAGAGAGGGAGGGAGACAGAGACAGAGAAGGAGGGAGGAAGACAGAGAAGGAAGGAGGGGGACAGAGAAGGAGGGAAGGAGACAGAGACCGAAACAGAGAAGGATGGAGAAAGGGAGGGGGAGGGAGGGAGGGAGAGACAGAGAAGAAGGGAGGAAGACACAGAGAAGGAGGGAGGGAGACAGAGAAAAGACAAAGATGGAGGGATAGAGGAAGGGAGTGAGGGATGGAGACAGAGACAAAGAACGGGGACGGGAGGGAAGAAGGGAGGGATGGAGTTAGACAGAAGGAGGGAGGGAGACAGAGGGAGGGAGGAAGGGAGACAGAAGTAGTGAGGGAGACAGAGACAGGGAAGGAGGGAGGAGGAGGGAGACAAAGACAGAGGAGGGAGGGAGACGGAGGGAGGGAGACAGACAGATAAGGAGGGAGACTGACAGACAGACGTGGAACGCAAAGGATATAGACTAATGTTCATATTAATACCTGTAGTATTCAAGTTGACTGTCTGTGAAAGGGTTGTCATGGCTACTAATGACGTGTGACCATGTTTGCAAACACCCTTTGATGTCTGTGATGAGATCTCTTTGAAGTGTAATCAGTTAACGACCAGAGCACCTGCTGTTAATAGTCACCTGTGGCACACTGCAGCTATTCAGAGACACTGACAGCAAGCTCTCAAATAAAGGCTCAGACTGCCAAAACGATAAGGGGTATCAGTTAAATGACGTCATCTAGAGCACCACAAGGCATTTGTGAACATATCGGTATAAAATTCATGTGGATAAACTTAAAAATGTGGGCATATCAGTGATTTAAAAAAGTGGTTCGCTCTGCATTTCACTCGGAAATGGGGAGAATGTTTAACAGGGCAGCGAATGGAGGAAGGTGTGGAACTATTGTCATTTGGAAGCTCAATGAGCGAAAAGTAAAACACGTGTCACAAAACTGAGCACATTGCCTGAAACTAGATAAAAATCCCTACGGGTTGATGTATAAATTGTGTATGACAAGTAGATATTGTGGGCGTGAGAGCAATTTATAGAGAAGGGACAAAGATATTTTTTTCAACGCTCTGTGCTCTGGCTATGACATCATCCACTCACCCATTTTAAACACAAAAAATCCTGAAATAATCACTAAACTTAAATAGCTTTTTCACAAAAACTGTAAAAGATATCAAACTGAAAAGTATTTTGTGAACATTTTAAAATGTCTGTAGGTGAAAGTATGAAGGAGCTGAACATTTTAGGAGCGGAAGAAGATTTTAAGGATTTCAAGCATGCTCTCATTGACTTTAATGTTTAAAAAAGTGTTAAACAGCTTAATATTTTAAAAAGTATAAATAGTAGAAAAAAAGTTGAAGAAGTCCCATCATTAGATGAAAGAGCTGAACATTTTAAAAGTTGAATGGTTTTAATAGCTGAACATATGCAGAAGTTACGGAGAGCCAAAACACTTACGGAATAATAAAAATTGGCCAAACAGAATAAAAATAGTTGGAATGCTGCTGAATGATCATTCCCACTAATGAGGTCTCTGTTGTATTTCTGTGTTGCAAAGTGGCATGTAATAAATCACAAAATGATGCAATGTGGCAGAAAAAAAGAGTTGTATTATGTTTACTGACTAAACCCCCACCCCTCCCCCCGAATCTTGGGTTTGGTGTATCGTTACAGCCCTAATAATTATTGCCAGTAAAGTATTGTAATTTTAATGATAAACTTCTTTAGACTTACAAAGTTCTCAATGCTTCGGTTTACATTTAGGGACCCTCATTATGCTACTGTTGAAGTTTGGTGATATTTTGAGCCTTTTTATTGGTACAAAATAGCGATCTGTTTTTACTTTCCCTGTGCTCCAAATACTAGCGTTGTAAGCTAATCAGCGGTCCGCGCTAGCTTCTTTCAAGCTACAAACACATTCGATGAGCATGAAAACATGTCCCAGAGAACGATCGAATGGGTACACATCTGTTATTATCCCATAGGTTCATTTTGTCCTTTAACAGTGACATGTAAACTATTTACGCAAGTTCGAAAACCAGGGTGAAAATTAATGAGTGACTTTGTAAAAAAAATAATTAGAGATTTTTTTTCTCACCTTCTTGTCTGGCCACAGTTTCCTTTTTGTTATCCAACTCGTTCTGTTCCTTTTGCTGTTCCTCTAACATCTTCTCCTGTTCTTTCTTCAACTCTTTGTCTTTCTTTTCATTTATTTCCTTCTCCTTCTGTTCCTTCTCCCTCTTTATTTTCTCTTCACTCTTACTCTCCTTTCCTTTCTTTTCCTTTCTCCCCTCCTCTGTCCCCTCATTGTCTCTCTGTTCCTCATCCCCTTTTATCTCCTTGCTTCTTTTCAACTCCGATGTTCTCTCCATCTCTACCCTACTATTTTCTTCTTTCTCCCTTTTAGCCCGGAATTTTTCCACTATATTTCGAAGCCTTTCTTCATATTCTGCTCGTAGATTCATCTCCATTTCTTCTTTCTCTTTGCGTATTTGCTCCTCTTTCTCTTTCAGTATGCGTTGTTTCTCCTCTTCGATTGCCCTTTCTGCCTCTTGGAACATTTCATTGGTGTAGTGGCTTCCTCCGTTTTTCTGGACTATGGTTCTGATCTTCTTAAGCAGCTCGGTGACCTGCGAGCGATTCTCCAGATCATTATTAAAGACATGGTACTGACCATTGCACCTGGCCACAAGTTCCTGCAGGTCTGGGCTGCCCTTCATGAACTCCTCAATAGTGGTGTTTTTAAGAAGGTCACCATAAGTAAAGAGAACCATGCTGTATTTGTCTGCATCCTGGCCAAACATTTCTTGGATCTTCTGCACTGTCTGCTTTTCCTCTTCTGTGAATCTACCCAGCCTGACGACAACCAAGAAGACATGGGGTCCAGGCGAAGAATAAGAGATGCACTGAATTATGTCTTTATGAGTTTTATCCTGGGCCCACCTGGTGTCAGAGAGACCTGGGGTGTCAATAACAGCAACCTTTTGTCCATCCACTTCAGCATAGGCCTTAGAGCACTCATCAGTCATAGACTTGGCACTGAACTTTGATTTAAAGCAGTTATGCCCAAGAATGGTGTTTCCTGTGGCACTCTTCCCAATTCCAGTCTTCCCCACCATCACAATCCTCAGCTCCTCATCATTTCGTAGAATAGTTTCTGTTTGAAAGGATGAAGAATACCAAATAAGACTTTATATGATTGCATATCAATCAATACAGTGATATCAGAAATAGTAGTCTTTGACATCCTTAAGGAAGAAAGTGCAACTCCAGATTCTTTGAGAAAGAGAAAACTATTTGCACAGTTTTATGTAAAATGTTCTCATATATTTTCTTATTTCTCGATGCAGTTGCACAAAGGTTTTTGTTAGCAATAACTCCTACGGGTGATTGCAATACTGTTGAGTAACATTTAAATCAAACATAAAGGTCGTAGGGTGTCGAAATGAACCCTTAAATTTTGCCCCAATTCAGCAGTTTAGAAGCACTGCATACAACACTACATGCACATAATATTCAGGTTTTTGCCCTAATTTCGAAAAAGACGATATTCCGACTAAGCTCTTTACACGGTGAAGTGAATATTCCTGTTTACATGTAACTGTGCAAAATAAGATTTTTTCAAAGTTTACCAGCAGTGGCGGACTTGTTGGACCGTGTAAAAACAGCGTCCCTCTTTCATTCTTTCCTTTTGGCTGGTTGATTTGTGTACAGCGACCATAGCAACGCACAGAGCTGACTGTAAGCCGTAAACAGGCAAGAGGCCGCAAACTGTGGTAAAAACCCTGCATATTACAAATACACTGCATACATGTCCAAAGAATGTCTCTAAAATATGAATAATACCAGAATATCCCACGTCTTAATCGGAAAATGCTATATTCGGAAAAGGCCTTTTTAACCTTTATGCTGAATATCCAAACAGAATATGTTGTTTACATGACACTTATCAAACCCAGAATATTAGCATATTCTGAATAATAGTGGAATATTGGTGTGCATGTAAACATACTCAGTCTTTCACCTAGTGGTGGTGAGTGATGTTGCTGTTCCATGTGTGAGTGTATTTATTGGGTACTTTGATGGATACAAGACTTTGCCCTCAATAGATTTTAAAAATAGCATCACATTTGGTGCCTTGTTCTGCATTCAAAAATTCTTCTCAAATGCTTTGATGAAATGGAAGGGATTATTAACATTCTACAGTTGTCAAATATTTAGTTTGACACCCTTTGTCTTATAAATTAACTTGCACATGTGATGTGAAAGAGTTAAATCTGACAGAAAATTGTTAAGGTCCGATAACCTGTCAGTAACCGTAATAGTTGAACATTAAGAGTTACACTGATGTGTCTCAGTAGTGAACATGCATAGAGTCAAGAGATCCCTTTTGAATTGTAAATGATTTAAGGGAGGCACAGGCTTCATGTAGCATGTTTGTCACAAATAGAGATAAAAAACATATTAAACACAATTTTGAATCAAAGAACCATATAAACATGAACATAGTCATGTCATGACTTACCATTGCTGCAATGTTTGCTTGCCATATTCGGGTTTAAGCGTAGAGAGTCGATACTGCGGCTGAAGTAAAAGTCCTTCTGGTGCTGCACCTCTTTATATGGCTTCATGCATTAAAATACATCCATTTATGATTGCACTATAAAGTCAGAGAAAGACAGATAAACCGGGATGTGTATGGAGTTGATTCAGTTACTGTACAGTGTAGTTATATCATAATTAACCATTCAAATTTAGCCTTAGTGCTGGAAAGTGAACCATAATATATGTATTTATAGAAATACTCTTTGGTCTGTCTTTTGAAGTCTCTTGAATGTTAATTTACATACAAATGGTCAGCCTCTTAAGTTCTACTTTCATACAATGGACATAAATTATTGACTTTCAGAGCCATGCATCACTTGTGTCTTGGACACACATTTATGTTCGTGGTGTGTTCCAGCCTTAGCGTAATAGATGAAGAGACACTTTAACTGCCCACTATGATGGCACTATTCTGCCCTACAAAGGCAAAAGACCTTAACTCGTGAGTGAGGAACTGAAAAATGACTTCTCAATTATAGGTAGGACACAGGAAATCTGGCAATTAGATGTTTTAGTAATGACATTTATCTACATGAAAAATCTTGAGCTCAAACTTTGTTGACCTCTATTTTGAAGTTACTGTACTCTGCCTTTTTATTGTCTGCAAAAAGTGACATGTCACACCAAGGCAAGAGGCAGTAACTTCCACATTATCTATATTTGGTTGCTGATCACCATTCACAAAATCATTATAGTAACACGTGTGTGTGTGTGTGTGTGTGTGTGTGTGTGGTAACACCTAGATATAATGTGGAGATAATTTCATATACAGTATTTTGATGATTTACAATTAGTTATAGCCATCTACATATTGCTATCCTGTACCCTAACTCAATTTTAGCGTTCCAAAACAAAGTCGAAGCGCAGTAAAAGCTGTTACGGGGTTCCGCCTTTGGTTTCTCTGGGGATTTAGGAAGTCACTGTTAAGACAACCCATTATTTTCTCGAAAAAACAAAGAAATTGACTCAAGATCCTCATCTGCATGATAAAGGATGTCTTGAATGACCCAAAAATATCACAAACGCATTTTCGACCAAAAGCTAAGTTACTTCCTTTTGCCTTTGCAGGGCAGTACTGCTGGTAAACATTAGCTAATTATGATAAGATTTGCAGAATAGCAGTATTTAGGGTTTTAAGCCTATGACTTTGCTGCCTCCCAGTACATTAGATTAATGCAGGGCTTCTTAAAGTCCGGACCAAGGTCCGCATCTGGACCGATCGAGGAACAGTTAAAAACAATTGATTCGAGGATCTAAGAGTTTACTATGGTGTCTATTTTAACATTAGGTAATGTACTACAAAGCCTAAACTGGAAATAAAAGCTAAATAAAGTGTCTAAGTTGATGTTAATGCTGTTAAAGATGTTTGACAGCATGTATGTCTTAAGGTTCACAGCATCTCATTATGAGAAAACTGCTTGTTTACTTATGGGTTATGGTTGTCCACGTACTTTTGAGGGTGAGATCAGTGAAAAGACTCCATAGTCTCCATGCAGAGGTTTCCTTGTTCTTTTGTCTTTATGTATACATTAACTTTAAGCATAACTTATATATATATATATAAATTATTGTGCATGCTATATTATCATTGCTTAACCATAACTGGTCACTTGATTAATGTATAATAATACTGAAGAAGCATTCCTAAACCATAACTAAACAGGTATTAATCCTCTTTGGTAACCTTATTGTAAAGTTGAGAACATATGCACCTTAACAATCACTTGATTAATGTGTAATAATACAGAATAAGCATTACTAAACCATAACGAAACAGTCATTAATGCTCTTTGTGAGCCTAAAGTTGAAAACACATACACCTTAACTAACACTTGCATAAGAGTGCTGAATAAGCATTACTAAACAATTATTCATATTTTATTAATACTCTTTGACTTAAACATTCACACAGCTTTTAAACATTAGTGAAACTTTGTCAATGTGAAATCAAGTCTTCGTGACAACCTTCTGTTATGCACACATATTTAAATTGATTGATTTAATTTGATTCTGAATTTGACTCATCTTTCTTTCCACTGAAGACTCAGAGCTATAAAAGTGTGAGTCTTGTATGGAGATTACACTGGGCATTTTCCCCCTCTTGTCATCTTTACTGTCATGTCTTCTGGATAGTTTTCCTGTTGTGGAACCTAACAAACCAAGTGGGGTATATCAATGTATTTTAAATGCATGTAAAAACTACGGATGCAAGGATTGACCGTTCACTAGATCAACATCAGATCTTTACACATATTGTACACTCAAATGACAACATAACGACCACACTGAAAGGCAAGTATTGACATTATGTTGAAAATATCACAGATTCATGTCCCCCAGGCATTGATCCTGATAGCACTATACAAGTGGATGAATCTGAAAATGTTTTCTGCAGGATAACATGTAGTACTAGTGTTATTCCAGTAACGTGTAGTACTAGTACTATTCCAGTAACATGTAGTACTAGTACTATTCCAATTATAATCAACAACAGACCACACAAAGTGGTGAATAGAGGGGCAATACTTAACAACCTAATTGGAATTAAAACTACCACTGCAATGATAGAAAAGGATAGGAAAATTAGATGTGGATTACTAAATATCAGATCTCTGTCTTCTAAAGCAGTACTAGTAAATGAATTGATATCTGATAATCAAATTGATCTATTCTGTCTTACTGAAACATGGCTGGGCCATGAAGAATATGTTAGTCTAAATGAAGCGACTCCTCCCAGTCATATTAATACTCAAATTCCTAGAGGCTCGCGGCGGAGGGAGGGGATGCAGCCATATTTGATTCAAGCCTGTTAATTAATCCTAAACCCAAACTGAATTATAACTCTTTTGAAAGCCTTGTTCTTAATCTTCAACATCCAACACGGAAATCAGAACAGCCAATTATATTTGTTGTTGTCTACCGAGCTCCAGGTCCGTATTCTGAATTTTTATCTGAATTCTCAGAGTTTTTATCATGTGTAGTCCTTAAATCAGACAAAGTACTTATTGTAGGTGATTTTAATATCCATGTGGACGTTGACAGCAATAGCCTTACTACTGCTTTCAACTCATTACTGGATTCAATCGGTTTCAGTCAGAGTGTGCACAAGGCGACGCACTGTTTTAACCACACCCTCGACCTTGTGCTGGCATATGGTATTGAGATTGAGGATTTAATAATATTTCGCCAGAATTTGGTATTATCAGATCATTTTTAATTACTTTTGAATTCTTGCTACCTGACCATACTAAACTAGATAATGGCTTCTACACTAGATGCCTATCTGACAGTGCTATAGCTAAATTTAAGGAAGATATTACAACAGCATTTGACTCTATGTCGTGCCTTAGAATAACAGAGGACCTCTATGTTAACCTCAGTCCCTCTCGGGTTGATGCATTTGTGGACGGTGCTGCGACTTGCCTACGGACGACCTTGGACTCTGTCGCTCCTCTCAAAAAGAAGACGATGAAGCGAAGGAAAACAGCTCGTTGGTATAACGAACAAACTCGCAGATTGAAACAAGTCTCGCGAAACCTCGAGGGTAAGTGGCGCTCCACCAAAGTGGAAGAATCCCGTCTGGATTGGCAAAAAAGTCTCAAAACCTATAGGAAGGCCTTAAGAAAAGCCAGATCAGACTATTACTCTTCACTAATAGAAGAAAATAAGAACAACCCAAGGTTTCTTTTCAGCACTGTAGCCAGGCTGACAGACAGTCATAGCTCTACTGAGCCATCTATTCCTCTAGCTCTGAGTAGTGATGACTTCATGAGCTTCTTTAATGATAAAATTATAACAATTAGAGATAAAATTAATCACCTTTTGCCCTCAACTTCTAACAGTTCATCTTTAAATACAGGACCGCTAGAACGAACGACTAGTCCGGACATATACTTAGACTGCTTTTATCCTATAGACCTTCAACAATTAATCGTAAAGATATCCTCAGCTAAGCCATCTACCTGTCTCTTGGACCCCATCCCAACGAGGCTACTCAAAGAAGCGTTACCCGTGGTAAACACTTCACTACTAGATATGATCAATATGTCCTTATTAACAGGTTATGTACCGCAGTCATTTAAAATAGCTGTGATAAAACCTCTTCTGAAAAAAACGACCCTGGATCCTGAGGTCTTAGCAAACTATAGACCTATATCTAACCTTCCCTTTCTATCCAAGATCCTTGAGAAGGTGGTTGCTAATCAGTTATGTGATTTTCTACATAGCAACAGTTTATTTGATGATTTTCAATCAGGATTTAGAAAGAATCATAGCACAGAGACGGCACTGGTGAAAATTACTAACGACCTTCTAACAGCTGCAGACAAAGGACTTGTCTCCATTCTTGTTTTACTAGATCTTAGTGCTGCATTTGACACTATTGATCATACAATCCTGTTACAGAGATTAGAACACTTAGTCGAATTAAAGGAACTGCACTAAGATGGTTTAAGTCTTATTTCTCTGAGCGATCCCAATTTGTTAACATTAACGATAAACCCTCCAAGAGCGCCAAAGTTAGCCATGGCGTTCCTCAAGGCTCAGTGCTTGGACCAATTCTATTTTCCTTATATATGCTTCCACTAGGACATATTATTAGGAAACACTCAATTAATTATCACTGCTATGCAGACGATACCCAATTATATCTGTCAATTAAGCCAGATGAAAGTGGTCAGTTAGCAAGACTTCAAACGTGTGTTGAGGATATAAAATCCTGGATGACCCACAACTTCCTGATGTTAAACTCAGACAAAACGGAAGTTATTGTGATAGGACCAGCGCACTGCCGAACCGTTCGAAGTTATAGATTTTCTGGATGGTATTGCCCTGGCCTCCAGCACTGCTGTCAGAAATTTGGGAGTTATTTTTGATCAGGATATATCCTTCAACGCCCATTTAAAACAAACCTCAAGAATAGCCTTTTTCCCATCTTCGTAACATCGTGCCAAAATTAGGAATATCCTGTCTCAGAATGATGCTGAAAAACTAGTCCATGCAATTCTAGACTAGATTACTGCAATTCCTTATTATCAGGTTGCCCAAATAAGTCCCTTAAGACTCTCCAGCTGATCCAGAATGCTGCAGCACGTGTTCTGACGAGAACTAAGAGAAGAGATCATATTTCTCCTGTATTAGCTTCTCTGCATTGGCTTCCTGTGAAATCCAGGATCGAATTTAAAATCATCCTCCCCTGACTTACAAAGCTCTAAATGGTCAAGCACCATCATACCTAGAAGAGCTCTTAGTACCTTATTGTCCCACTAGGGCACTGCGCTCCCGGAATGCGGGGCTACTCGTGGTTCCTAGAGTCTCTGGAAGTAGACTGGGGGCCAGGGCCTTCAGCTATCAGGCGCTCGCTTCTGTGGAACCAGCTTCCAGTCTGGGTTCGAGGGGCGACACCCGTCGCCACATTCAAGAGTAAACTGAAAACCCTCCTCTTTGGCAAAGCTTATAGTTAGGGAGTGAGGAGTTGCAGCGTCCACCTAACCCCGCACCCCACCTGCTTCTCCTCGTAGTTAGTTATGCTATTACAATTCTAGACTGCACGGGATGCTGTTTCCTTCCCACAAACCCCGCGCCCTGCTACTAGCTCTTCTCTACTTGTTACTTCTGTATGCATCCTGTCCCAGAATTGCTTGTTACTAATCTAGCTCTGGGGAGTTTACCCCCCGGAGTCCTTATGTTTCTTCTTCGCAGAGCTATGCTCTGTGATTCTCTGCAAATCCCGGCCGCATCCTGCTGCATCCTGCTGCATCCGGCGCATCCACCCATGCTCTGCAGCGCCCGCACATCCCGTAACGCCCTGCTGTGATGTTCCTATGCACAGAGTAGTCTGGATCCGGTATAGGGGACAGCACTACTCAGTATGACACGATGTGCCCTGCTATGACATGAACTTCCACGATAAACGCGAAACTGTGACCTGTAATGTGACTATTACGCCACTGTTCATCACACCCACCCCCGGCCCGTCAGACGCACACACCTCCAAGAGTTTGGGGTCTGCCCGAGTTTCTTCCTAAAAGGGAGTTTTTCCTTGCCACTGTCGCGATAGCCACTGCTAATGCTTGCTCTTGATGGAAATACTGTAATTGTTGGGGTTTTGGAAATTACAGAGTGTGGTCTAGACCTACTCTATCTGTAAAGTGTCTCGAGATAACTTTTGTTATGATTTGATACTATAAATAAAATTGAATTGAATTGAATTGAAATGACAACAAAACATGATAAGGCTGGGTTAATGGTACACACTCTACCTAGTGAGTGGTGAGCTACTTTGACGATCATGATTATCCATTATCTAGATCAGAAACTTGTAAAAAGTAGAAGGACAGTAAAGGAAGGGAGGCAAGATTAGGTCCAAAGAAGACGACACAAATTGTGACAACTTGAAAAGTTTCAATCAGCTGTGCAGTGGGACCGCCCCTTCAAGACGATGATGACATATTTTTGGTAGAAAAAAAAAAATTCTACATAAAGAGGAACAATGTTCTGGACAACAGCCTTATAACTATTAAACATGTTATATATCTCATTACCCCCTGCAGTCCTCCAAAGTACCCCTTGGGATACACGTACCCCCATTTGAGAAACACTGATTTAGATTGTGTCTAGAATATGAATGCATTGATGCATCTGACAGCCAACAATCACAGCACGTTTGTTAACATACAACATAAGGGCATAATGTTGGTCATTGTTTCCTCTAATATTATTTGTATTTTGAGTCACTTTATGATATGCTGTTTAAGAGTTTTAGCGACTTGGAAATGAGTATGTGCAAGTAAAGCTAGCATGTCACCATATTAGCTTGCAGTTAATATTACCAGGCTAATGAGGCTGTTTACGTGAAAGGGAAACTTTATAGATTGAAATGCAATTATTACAGTATATTGGATGTGACACAAGGGTCGAAGGAGAACCATTTTATATTTAATTGAATATTTCATTATAATTAAGGATGATTTCTGAAAAACAAGTGAATAAAAATGGGAAATAACACTTAATTTAAGCACTCAAAGTGAAATTTACAATAATGTATGTGTAAAAGGGGATAAAATGAAAAATGTATGGGAGAGAGAGAGGGACTGTCTGATGCATCAATGCATTAATATTCTGGACAGAATCTAGATAATGGATAATCATGATCGTCAAGGTAGCTCACCACTTACTAGGTAGAGTGTGTACCATTAAGGCTGCCCTATCATGTTTTGTTGTCATTTGAGTGTACAACATGTGTAATGAATCTGAAATTGATCTAGTGAACGATCAATCCTTGCATCCGTAGCTTTTGCATGCATTTAAAAGACATTGATATATCCCACTTGGTTTGTTAGGTTTCAAGGGAGGAAAACTATCCAGAAGACATGACAGTGAAGATGACAAGAGGAGGAAAATGTCCAGTGTAATCTCCATACAGGACTCACACTGTTACAGCTCTGAGTCTTCAGTGGAAAGAAAGATGAGAACTGAGTCAAACTCAGATCAAATAAAAACCTTGTTGAATATGTGTGCATAACAAAGGTTGTCACGAAGATTTGATTTCACATTGATAATGTTTCACTAATGTTTAAAAGCTGTGTGAATGTTTAAGTCAAAGAGTATTAAACTATGAGTCATTGTTTAGTAATGCTTATTCAGCACTCTTGTGCATTTATCAAGTGATAGTTAAGGTGCATATGTTCTCAACTTTACAATAAGGATACCAAAGAGCAGTAATACCTGTTTAGTTATGGTTAAGTAATGATTATATAGCATGCACAATAATTTATATAAGTTGGGCTTTAAGTTAATGTCTACATGAAGACAAAGGAACAAGCAAACCTCTGCATGGAGACTATGGAGTCTTTTAACTGATCTCACCCTCAACCAAAAGTAAGTCATATGTTGGAGGATGGACAAATAGTGGACAAAAGTATGTCAACATAATCATGACAACCATAACCCGTAAGTAAACAATAAAAACTTTTTTTTTTCATAATGAGATGCTGTGAACTTTAAGACATACATGCTATTAAACATGTTTATCAACCACCTAGTAATATTAGGAAATACCTTCATTAACATCAACTAAGGGTTTACTTAGACTGGTGGTTCTCAATCTTTTTTGTGCCAGCGCCCCCCTATCCATTATCCAGGACCCTAATTAGCCCCCATCTCCCCCCATCCAATAAGATGTAGGCTAGTTGCCCCAAATATTAATAATTACGCCCTAATAATAGGCCTATTATTGTTGTTACTATTGTTATCACAGATAATCAAGAAATCATATCATTGAATGACAAATAACATATTTATTAGTTTCAGGTATCAAAAAAGCCATGTAAATAGAAATTATATTTACAGGTGTTTAAAAAAAAATCCAACCATTTGACATTCAATTTAAATTAGTTAACAGCAGCCAATCAGAATGACTAGATATATAACATTCAAACTTTAATTATGCATTACAAACACCAACAGTAGCCAATCAGAAAGAGTTAGCAATTTAACATTCAAATCTAAATCTATAAGCGAATTGTTCCAATGGAAAACAAGCTGGCACTTATCAAGGGGTAAAAGCAGAAGGATTAACTTCCGAATGGAAATCAGTTTACAACCTTTGAAAGTTAGTGAGAGCCCTTTTTTATGCTTAGAAAAGTATATGTAAGTAATAGCAAAAAAATTAATTATTTGAATGTGTTATTAATGCATTAACTAATGCTAATTAATGTACCCTTACTGTAATACTAATGTAAAAGCCTGTATTTTTAACACTAGAACAGCCCACACCGTTTAACGTTGTGATTAAAAAGGTGGAAGTTTTCCAACCTTCTTATTGCTGAATTAGTTTTCCATACAGTATATTATTCTGCAGCTCAACACATCAATGGGTAACACTAGACAATCAGTGGAATTTTAGTCTAGATCAACCACGGTTCAAAACAGAGTTTATAATTCACACTCCCTGCCTTGTTAGGAAATTGTACACTTGTTTTTCTTTTCTGCTTTCTCTCTGGCCTTTTTGTCATGCTTTTCCTGTAACTGTTTTGCTTGCTCTTTCAGAACTCTTTCATGCTCTGCCTTTAATTGTTGAATCATCTTCTGCTGCTCCTCCTCTTTTCTCTTTTCCATCTCTTTCCTTTTCTCCTCTTCTCTCTTTTCCATCTCCTTCCTTTCCTTCTCCCTTCTTGTGTCCCACTCTTTCCTCTCCTCTCCTCTCTTTTCCATCTCCTTAATTTCCTCCTTCCTTCTTGTCTCCCACACTTTCCTCTCCTCTTCTTTTTTCTTTATCCACTCCTCTATATCCAGCTTTTTCTTTTCCAAATCTATCTGTAGCTTCTTCATCGTACTGTTTAATACAAGCACGTCTTTATTCCTATCTATCTTTAACATCTGCTCCATTTTTTTTTTCTCCCTATTTCTTGCCATCTCCATCTCCTTCATTTCCATAGCATACCTCTCCCTTTCCCTCTTCAAATCAATATTATCATGCACATTTTCATTCCTATCCCTCTTCAACATCTGCTCCATTTGTTTCCTGTCCCTATTCCTTGCCATCTCCATCTCCTTCATTTCAATAGTATGCCTCTCCCTTTCCCTCTTCAAATCAATAATATCATGTTGTACCCTTTTTCTCTCTCTTCTCTCTTCCTCAATTTCAGCTCTGAATTTCTCCATTACATTTCGAAGCTTTTCTTCATATTCAGCTCGTAGTTTCTTCTCCAGTTGTTCTTTCTCTTTGCGTCTTTGCTCCTCGTTGTCTTTCAGGATGCGTTTTTTCTCCTGTTCGATTACCCTTTCTGCCTCTTGGTACATTTCGTTGGTGTAGTGGCTTCCTCCGTTCTTCTGGACTATGGTTCTGATCTTCTTAAGCAGCTCGGTGACCTGTGAGCGATTCTCCAGATCATTATTAAAGACATGGTACTGACCGTTGCACCTGGCCACAAGTTCCTGCAGGTCTGGGCTGTCCTTTAAAAACTCCTCAATGGTGGTGTTTTTAAGAAGGTCTCCATGAGTAAAGAGAACCATGCTGTATTTGTCTGCAGCCTGGCCAAACATTTCTCGGATCTTCTGCACTGTCTGCTTTTCCTCATCTGTGAATCTGCCGAGCGCGATGACAACCAGGAAGACATGGGGTCCAGGAGAAGAATAGGAAATGCACTGGCTTATGTCTTTATGTGTTTTATCCTGGGCCCACCTGGTGTCAAAGAGACCTGGGGTGTCAATAACAGAAACCTTTTGTCCATCCACTTCAGCATAGGCCTTAGAACACTCATCAGTCATAGACGTGGCGCTGAACTTTGATTCAAAGCAGTTATGCCCAATAATGGTGTTTCCTGTGGCACTCTTCCCAATTCCTGTCTTCCCCACCATCACAATCCTCAGCTCCTCATCATTTCGTAGAATAGCTTCTGTTTGAAAGGATGAAGAATAGAAAATTAGAAGTTACCCTTTAAGCATTTGTAAGTTTTCACAAATAGCTATCAGTGTCAATGGGAGACTTTTCTCCCCCGAAATACAACGCTCATAGGTCAAGCAGCAATTACAATACCTTTTTTGGTTTATTGTGAGGCAGGGCCCTGTATTGGCTGTAGTATATGTATTGTATGTATGTGCATGTTGTTATGACAGGACCAAAGCAGGAAGGGATTTAGACCCAGAAAGTCCAATAAGGGTGGGCAGGAGTGGACATGGATAGGTCAAACAAACGCAGGGGACCACTGTTCATGATGTCCCTGAAGTTTTTTCAAACTTAACTTTAACGTTGACAACATGTGTGAAACTGCCACTGTTACCTTTTCTGGTTTAAATATGAGGACAGAAAACACTCCTGTGGGGGGGGGAGCAAACGGACAGTATTGTCGTATATTTAGGAGGACTTGTTGGTTGATAGTGTTGGGCTTTTCCAACACTATTTTTTCAATTGCAAAGAAATGCCCAACAATAATTAGATAAACACAATAATACTAATAATAAAACAACTGTGTCATTTGCCAGTTTTTATTTTTTATAAGTAATTTAAAAGATGACACTGATTCTGCAGCCTTCTTCAGCAAAGGAGTTCAAGATCTGAGGGGTACAGACTGTAAGCCAGGTCCCCTTTAGTCCTGATCCAGACCTACAGTAAGAACAGCCAGCAGAGCCCTGCCTGATGATCTGAGGCTGCACTCTTGCTCATCGGTGAGCATCAAATTAATCCTTGAAATGCTTTAAAGCTAATTAGGAAAATCTTAAAACCAATTCTATGACTTGCTGGTTAGCAGTGAAGACAGGGCTGATATATTTAAGTTTTCTTAAATTCAAACAACCCTGAAAGTGTGAGATGGCTGTTTGTACCTCAATACAGTGAATTACAATAATTAAACTGAGATATGTCTACATACAGCTGCTACATTATCTAAGGAACTCGTGTTGTTTGTTTCCATTCCTACATTAAAACATGATGCACACAGTTGTTGTCATGGTTTGTGGCTTGGAAAGTTATTGAAGTTAACTATTCGTTAGTGGTCTTGGGGAAAAAAAATATTTTTATTTTAACATTATAAACGCAATTTTTAAATATTATTGTATATATCTGCTGTCAATTTACTGTTAGCCATGTGTCTGATAAAATACACACTTAATTGAAACAGGCTAACATTAAGTTGACTGTCTATATAATAGTTACTTTCAGAGGTGTTACCAAGTAATGTTCAAAGATGAAAATAAATTGCAAAATAAGTTTGTTTAAAACAAAATAAGTTGCAGTTTGACAGAATTAATACAATTTTTAAACGTATTCCAACCCCTTCTGTAATGAAACACTGAGAAATAGCCAAATTCAATAACTTAAAAAAAAATTGAAATTGTACTGGCTAATCCCAATTCTCCTTGATCAAGATTTCATTTAATGCTTCTGTGTAAGAATCTTCATGTATCCGAGCTGTTCTTATCATTTACATAAACACACTGAACACAACTTCAAGTCAAAGAACAATATACTAATAATAATAATAATAAAAAAAAAAATACAATCACAACAATTTTATCAATAGTAAAATAGAATATAAACATGTACATAGTACTGTCATGACTTACCATAGCTGGAATGTTTGCTTGCCATGTTTGGGTTTAAGAGTAGAGAGTCGATACTGCAGCTGAAGTGAAAGTCTTTCTGGTGTTGCCCCTCTTTATATGGCTTCATGCATTAAAACACATCCATTGATGATTGCACTATCAAGTCAGAGAAAGAAAGATAAACCTGGATGTGTAGTTAAATCATATTCAACCCTTTAGATTTAACCTTAAAGATTAAATGTGAACCATAATGTAATTGTATGTATAGTAGCAGATACAGGCTTTTCTTGCTCACTTTCAACAATTATGTACTAATTATGTCAACATCCCCCAATGGATATACATCACTTTGAATTATTGGAAGTTCTTTTTTGTTTATAGATCAACACAGGACTATCACCCAGGAGAGCTGGGATCGCCTCCCACGTGTGGCGTTTGTCAACCGTTTTTTTTTTTTGTTTGTTTTCCCAATGTTTCTTTCCTAAACCCAACCGTTTGTTTTCCTAAGCGTGTGACGTTGGTCACCATTGTGTTTTTGTCGGGTTTTTTTCGTGTTTCTGACGTTTATTTGTGTTAGTAAAGCCTTTCCCAATGTTCTTTTCCTAAACCCAACCTTTTTTTTTTTTAAACACGCGTGTGACGTGTGACGTTGTTCTCGCGATAAGACGCATGATGTATGTTTACATCCGCTTTATACAGCATAGACATACACGTGGATAGCTCAAAATGCGTACAGATAACACGCCATTTGGCTTAAAGGAACACGCCGACTTATTGGGAATTTAGCTTATTCACCGTAACCCCCAGAGTAAGACAAGTCAATACATACCCTTCTCATCTCAGTGCGTGCTGTAAAGCTGTCTGACGGCTCCAGCCATCAGCCCATCACAGAACAGGCAGGTGAATGGTTCCAGTAATCCTACTGCTCCCAATAAGTGACAAAATAACGCCAATCATATACCTATTTACATGTTGTGATTTGTAGAGTCAGGGGAAACAACGTAACATGAGACACAGCCAACTTCTAACCGTAAACAAACCGGGAACTATATTCTCAGGTGGAAGAATATAGTACTTGGGCGGAGTGATATGCTCGCAGCAAGCCTGTCTGAGAATATAGTTCGCGGCTTGTTTACGGTTAGAAGACGGCTGTGTCTCATGTTACGTTGTTTTTTGTACACGCTGTGACTCTACAAATCACAACATGTAAATAGGAACATGTTGGTGTTATTTTGTCACTTTTGTCACAATTCGGAGCAGTAGGCTAGTTGGAACCAGTTACCTGCAGGATCTGTGCTGGGCTAAGCTAATGCTGGAGACGTCAGACAGCGTTACAGCACGCACGGAGATGAGAAGGGTATGTATGGACTTGTCTTACTCTGGGGGTTACGGTGAAAAAGCTAAATTCCCAATGAGTCGGCGTGTTCCTTTAAGGAAAGTGGCGTGTATGTTTACGCAAAGTCATGATGCCATGTTGTTGTACTTGTACTCTGCACAATGACAATAAAGTTTCATCTAATCTAATCGCAAAGTCAACATTTCAGCATCTTTGCTGCAGTGAGACCAGCCCATAGTATACACTTCTGCTGTAGAGACAATTCTAAGGCAGAGTCATCATTAAATAAAAGCAAGGTTAGTGACAGTGGAATATTAACTCCAAGCAGATCACTAAAAGTGAGAAATATATGTCTCCAAAAGGCAAACACATTGGGACACTCCCAAACATAAGCATAAATGACCCTGAGACATCAAGTGTACATATGTCACAGATAGGAGATGGGATGATTTTCATAGCATGACGTTTTCTTGGCGTAAGATACGTTCTGTGTATAGATTTAAAATGTATTAATTGGTGATCAGGGTTTTGGGAGGTATCCTGTAGATTCTCCCATACTGTGTCCCAGCAAATCTCTTCCTCTTTGATAGAGAATAAATCCCTACACATGATGGGAAGTTCTGATGTGATCGAAATTCAAAGGGTTGATACATTACCAATTTTGGAAACAAATCAGCATTGGCTTAATGAGTAGCACAATAGACACTTTGGGTCTTACAATAATCACCATATCAACCATTATGCTAAATTAAATAATCAAATTAATACATTTGCTATCAAATATTTCAAAGTAAACACATGGTACTACAGTGCAGCTCTCTAATAATTAATGATCACCGTATCTGATGCTTTAAAAGGCCACATCTGTGCAAACAAAATCTGTTAATCTCATAAACATACAATCTTATAAAATACAGACAGTTCCTGTACTCTGTAGTAGAAGACAGACGTTTACTTATGAAGGTGCTGTTATATATTGTTCTTGGGATAGTGTGGGTTTGCACACAGTTGACCCCTTTGATCCTTTATGGGACATTTACTTAGGCATCATAACTTTTTTTAAATAATAAAAAAAAAACTACAGAAATGTCCTCAGGCATATTATGGTCATTCATACTTTGATACTTTATTTTCCAGCAAGGAAATTTAAGTTAAGTTAATCTTACACGTTTATTGACACTAATGGCGTTTTTCCATTACATGGTACCTGCTCGACTCGCCTTTATTGGTTTTCCATTTTGAAAAAAAGTCCCTGGTACCTGCCAACAGGTACTTTTATTTAGTATCACTAAGCGAGCTGAGGCGATACCAAAAAGTGACATGAAAACCTGCAGACAACTGATTGTTCGGAGAGAATCATCACTAATCACTGCATCATCATTGCTATAGCGACAGACAGAGGTATCCTGAGCAAACCCACTATTTATAAATAGCCAGCTGTGTTTTTTTTGCTGCCCCCAGCTTCTTTTGAAACAAAATGTGTCTACTGGCAAATAGCCACATGCAGAGAATCAAAAACAACACACCTTCCACTTTCTGTGTGTGTCGTGTTAGGTCACGGCAGTTTCGTGTGGCGTCGCTGACAACCAGCGACGCTCGCCTCACGCATGAGGCAGTACTAAATCTGCAATGGAAAAAGGAGGACGTGGCACGGCGGTCGAGCTGAGTAGAGCTGGAACTAGCAGTGGGTAAGCGCCATAATTAACGCCACAGACAGCACTCTCATGTTTTAACAGTCATAACACACAAGTGTGTTGATGAATGAATGAATATAACTTTATTTTACAAGCTTGTCGCCTTTTGCACTGCACTACATATATGTAAGTTTATGGAAACTAGTGCAGTGCCCCTTCAAAATGTTTGGAACTTGCTGATTGCTCGGCCTCTTGCTGATTGTAGCTTAAAAACAAAAGGCCTCGAAAGCACTTAAGACCTCATATTATGCTTATTTTCAGGTTCATAATGGTATTTAGAGGTTATATCCGAATAGGTTGACATGGTTTAATTTTCAAAATACATATTTTTGTTGTATTGCACATTACTGCAGCTCCTCTTTTCACCCTGTGTGTTAAGCTCTCTGTTTTAGCTACAGAGTGAGGCATCTCACCTCTGTTCCATCTTTGTTGGGAGTTGCACATGCGCAGTACCTAGGTAAGGACTACTAGCCAGTCAGAAGCAGAGTATGAGGGCGTGCCCTGACAGTACCTAGGTAAGGACTACTAGCCAGTCAGAAGCAGAGTATGAGGGCGTGCCATGCTAGCAGCTAGGCGAGCATTATAACGTGTGTTACAAAGTGACCACGTCTGTCTCTGAAGTAAAGGCTGGACTACAGTAGAGCTGTTTGGAGCAGTTGGTGAACAGTGTTTTCTGTTGGAGATGGTAAGGCCCTTTGGGGGGACTTTGGGCTTTTTCCCTTTGTAAACCTATAACATGCACAAAAAAGATATATAACATAATAAAAGTAAGGGAAAAAGCCAAAAAGCATAATATGAGCACTTTAAAAAAGATGTTAAAAGAAATGTCAGTGATATCAAATCATTGGCCTTTCAGTAGTAAATGAACAAAAAGCACTTGCACTTTGCGCTTGAGTTTAAAAGGAAAGGTGGACCTTAAGTGTTCTCACATTTAAAAATTATCCCCCAAAATATTGATCCATGCACTGGTACCTGAAGATCAATAACTTATATTTTTATTTTTTATTAATGATATATTTTTCATAAACAATTATGGTAAAAAAAAATACTAATCCAATTAAACTGCATTTCAGGCTGATTTATTCTGTTTCTTTCTGACTTATTCAGATCAGTCGGCCTGTGTGGTTGCTCGATTTCAGCCAGGTGCGGACGCCAACCCTCCTTTTTTTCTTGTACTTTATTGAATACAAAAATTCAAACAGACATCTCAGGAAGAATAGCACCTGCAATGCAGGAGCTAATTAGGATCATAAATAAACAAACAAACAAATCTTTATGACATTAGTTTATTGCAATACAACTGAGAACATGACTGCCAAAAATCCTGATTAAATCTTAAAAAAAAGAAACAAAACAAGAAAGTGTATTATAAAAGTGTAAGCAAGGGGATTACTTAAACAGTTGTAAGTAATTTTTCTTATCAATGCGTCTACAGAATTATAAAAAAAATCTAAAATTTAGTTTTTAAATGCTTATTTGCATGCTTTTCTTTTTCCTGCAGTCCGTGCTTGTCAGCCACCACCCATTCTGATAGATAGTGTGTGGTTCAGATACTACACTTACATTTCTGTGGTAATGTACAGTCATGTCTCCATCTGAATAGTGTCAGAATACTGTGTGTTTTTCTCTACCTCTACCTTTACTTCACCGACTGATACATTGAGCCATTTCCTGCCAGAAGCTTTTGACACAGAAATAATAACCAAGAGCAGTGCTGATATTTTATACAAATGCTTACCACAGCAGCTGACATAGTTAACATTGACAACGTGAGATTTAATGTAAGTCATTGTTCAGTTTTGCTTAATTGCATGCTTTTCTTTTTCCTGCAGTCTGTGCTTGTCAGCCACCACCCATTCTGATAGATAATGTGTGGTTCAGATACTACACTTACATTTCTGTTGTAGGAAAAGTAGTATCTGTATTGTTTTAGAAATATTAGTATCAGTATTGTTTTAGAAATATTAGTATCAGTATTGTTGTAGGATATAAGTATCAGTATTGTTGTAGAAATATTAGTATCAGTATTGTTGTAGAAATATTAGTATCAGTATTACTTGCCATTTAAAGTTGTTGTGCTCATTGCAAGAGTTGTGTACAGTCAGAGGAAGTGGTTACAAGTTCCTGGCAGGGCACAGTTGCAGCGCCTGTACGAGGATTAGACTCTGACGCAGAGGAACTAATGAGAGTTAGCTTCAGCTTTCACTTATTGTGTTGTTCACCAGACAGAGTAGTAGAATAGTAGGAACCGGATATTATTGTGTTCGTCAGATGAAGTTGCAGTATACAGAGGACCCAAACTCTGTGTGTGTGTGTGTGTGTGTGTGTGTGTGTGTGTGTGTGTGTGTGTGTGTGTGTGTGTGTGTGTGTGTGTGTGTGTGTGTGTATAGGGTGACAGTAAAATCTGCCCGGAGACAGGAAGATGAGACCCCATCAAGGAAGAGAATAAAGAATAAAGGTTGAAGGATATTGTGGAAAGGGGCTCACAAACTTGACAGAGACTTTGTTATCCTGAGCTCCGTACTGTCATGTCTGAAGTCTGGGATACTTAATGTCTTTTGTGAACCCACATGTTTTTTGTAACTTAACTGCTGGACTCAGTAAACTTTGCTTAACTTGAATACTTCGTCTCAGACTGGATCTTTGAGTTTTGGTATCATAAGTCCTATTAACGAATACGCGGGAATTAGTAAATTTGAGTCAGATATCTCGGCCTTCGGGCCTGTATTTTTCGCCGAAATTCTCTTTCACTGTGGTAATGTACAGTCATGTCTACATCTGAATAGTGTCCGAATACTGTGTGTTTTACTCTGTTTTACGTCACAGACTGGTACATTGAGCCATTTCCTGCCAGAAGCTTTTGACACAGAAATAATAACCAAGAGCAGTGCTGATATTTTATACAAATGCTTACCACAGCAGCTGACATAGTTAAAATGCATATTGTGAGATTTAATGGAAGTCATTGTTCAGTTTTTAGATACACAAAAGCTTATTTCAAAGCATACAAAGAATGAGCAGCCAGTGAATTTCTCACCTTTTGATGTTCCTGTACGTCTCATCAGACTGGATTTTAACTGCTGGTCATCTCTTCTGGAAGATGAGAGGTGTGATGTTATTGTGAACAGAAATTGAACTGACCAGTCATTTATTTACTGAAATGTTGCTGAGATGAATACTGAACTATGCTCTAAGAGTCCTGTGATGTCTTTACTTTAGTGATCGCCAACACACCGATCCCTGAAGTTCGGCCCATCCCTGTCACACCACTTTCGTGACAAGCGAGATTGTAATAGACCAACATGTCTGCACCCTCTTTTTGTTCTTGAACTTTATTGAATACAAAGATTTAAACAGACATCTTTATAACATTAGTTGATTACAATACAACTGAGAACATGACTGCCACAAATCCTGATGAAATCGTAAAAAAGAAAAGAAACAAAACAAGAAAGTGTATTATAAAAGTGTAAGCAAGGGGATTACTTAAACAGTTTTAGGTTATTTTATCTCATCAATGTGTCTACAGAATAAAAAAAAAAAGGTTTTAAATTTTGTTTTTAAATGCTTAATTGCATGCTTTTCTTTCTCCTGATAGATACCAAAGGGTTCAGATACTACACTACATTTCTGTGGTAATGTACAGTCATGTCTACATCTAAATAGTGTCAGAATACTGTTTTACTCTACCTCTACCTTTACTTCACCGACTGATGCATTGAGCCATTTCCTGTCAGAAGCTTTTGACACAGAAATAATAACCAAGAGCAGTGCTGATATTTTATACAAATGGTTACCACAGCAGCTGACATAAGCTGAGTTTCCATCCACTTGTCAATCGAATTATCTGAAGTTCAGTAAAAAAACTCATGTGAATAAAGCTGGTGAAAGTGTGTTTCCATCCAACAGCTTTAAAGAGAATAAAAACCTGTTGCGTAATGACGTCGTCGCTATAACAACGCTCTCACGTGATCCCTAACGTAGCTACATTGAAGTGATACAGGCGTTAAAGACCCGCTGATCGCTGTCTGATTCTGTGAATGAATGCCCGCGTCATACGTCCGGACATCGGCTTTGAATGGCTTAGCTCGGCTCATATCGTAGCTTACTGTTCTGCCTTATTTACTGTAATATTTCACCGGTAATAAGACCGAAATAATATTATTAAAATAAAGAAATGCATACCATGATAACAGCTAAATACATGTTGAAAGATGTAGCATTATAGTTTTAAAAATATCAATAAACAACAAAGCAATCCAGCTTCCCTGGCCGAAATAGACCAAAATAATAACATTAAAAGAAATACATATAAACCGTGATAAGATCTGGTGAATAAATGTTGAATAAAACAGCGGTTATTGGGTTAAAAATACCAATAATATCAAAGCTGTATCAGCTTCTCTGCTGCAGCCCGACTGGCAGAAAGTTTCGTGCTGTGATTACGTAAGATGCTTCTCATTGAAATACATTAGTATAAAAAACGTGACCCCAACACGTAAATCTTCACAATAACGTAATGGTATCACGTTCTAATAGATTTAATTTTGTAATGCCATCACGAACTGACGTGAGACTGGGTTGGATTTGAAACATGTTATGGTGTTTCCGTTCATTTTCGCACTGAATCGCACAACATTCAAGCACACATTTGCGAACAAAGTTCTAGACAAAAGTAGTTGTTGTTGTTAATATTAGAAGCTCCGATGGGCCTTTGACCGAGGATCTGATCCAGCTCATCAAAAAGGTGCAACTTGTCTTTTATTTTCCCTCCAGTAACGCTGCGAGACAACTCTCTTTTTTGAGACATATATCGCTGTTTGAGCTCCTTCCATTTACTCCGCAGGACGTCCCATGGCTTGTCGTAACCTTTGTTGGTCATTTCCTTCGCGAGTTCCTGATAAATTTTGGCATTTCTTAGATTTTTGCTATCTAAAATAGCCGTTATATTTCGCTCGTAAATTAAATTAAAAAGTCTCGTCTCTCGTTCGGTCCACTTAAATCTGTCTTTGTTGACAGCTGTCATGTTTGCAAACAGAGCGGAAATACTGGGCGGAAATGAACTAAAACTTCTTCTTCGTTTTGTGGCGGGTTGCAACCATAAAATGACCTAAAACTTAATGCGCAATTAATTAATTTACCGGCAAATAACGTTTCCATCAGCATTTATCGCATAAGCCAATACATATATCTATCAAGAGAAAATCCATGAGACCGAGCAGTATTTCCTTTGAGTCGATATTCATGAAATTCAATCGAATATTTTAAATTCACAATGTGAGATTTAATGGAAGTCATTGTTCAGTTTTTACATGCACAAAGCTTATTTCAAAGCATACAAAGAATGAGCAGCCAGTGAATTTCTCACCTTTTGATGTTCCTATATGCCTCATCAGACTGGATTTTGGCTGCTGGTTCTCCTGGAGAGGTGTGATGTTATTCTGAACAGAAACTGACCAGTCATCTATTTACTGAAACCTTTGCTGAGATAAATACTGCACTACGCGCTGAAAGTTATACCCGTGCTGTCTTTACTGAAACTTCAGCTACACCACTTCCGTGACAAGCAAGAATGTAATAGAACAACATGTCTCCACCCTCTTTTTTTCTTTAACTTATTGAATACAAAGATTCAAACATAAGATTAACATTAGTTCATTACAATACACAATCACAAGTACTGATCAAATCTAATCTAAAATAAACAAACCTAATAAGTGTGAGAGAGTATTGCTAAGAACAGTCCCGCAGAGATGGCAAAAGTACTCACTTCCCGTACTTAAGTAGAAGTAAAGATACTTGTGTCAAAAAATACTCTGGTAAAAGTAGAAGTACTGATTTAACTTCTTTACTTAAGTAAAAGTAACAAGTACAGCGCTTTGAAATGTACTTAAAGTATAAAAGTAAAAGTAGCCTAGCGAATGACAACCACTTTTTATGCAAAGCTACCTGGACCACACACGTTACTAGAGTGTAAGATGAGAAACTTCAGTGGACATAAAACCAGGCTCTTTATATGCCATTGTCTACATTTTAAATGGATGTCTGCCAAACATCACATATATGATTATTGTGACAGAGACTGGGACTCCAGCTTAATAAGATTCTGACTGAGTAGCAAGATATGAATTCAATTGTGATTCTGTGAGAATTCACAGATCCAGTTTCTCTTTTTTAATCGTCCCCTTAACATTTAAAGGAATCTACATGCATGTGTGTGTGCTCAAATATAGAAAGAAAATAAAGGATACAATATGAATTACTAAACATAGATTAATTAAGAAGTTCCCCATATTTTTAGAGTTACACAGCACATTGGCCAGGAGTCATACTTGATGCCTCCTAGCCTATCTCAAACATCTCTCTCGATAAGGCCAGGGGATGATTGGGAATGTCTTGCTGCTTGTCTGCCTAATCTCTGGGATCTCTGTTTTCTTCATTTTCAATCATGTCCCCGTCCATGCTACTAGTGCTAACGTTACCGCCATCAAGCTGCAATTGTTTTCCGCAAATGAATGCAGAATGCGGCCGAATCTGTCGAGTCGTCTTGTAGTGGTGCGTTACATGCAACGGTATTGATCACGTGAAAAATAATAATGGTAACTCCAGTGAAATTATTTGAAACTTGCTAGTGAGGACTAGATTAGGACCGTTTTAAAGCTGATGCTGGTTTCAAACTTCGCCCCCTCCCCCAGGTGTGTCTGTAAAACACGGACAGAGACAACTTCTCTCTTTTTGATGCTTTACACACGCAACGTGAAACCAGCTAACAGGTGAAGAACACAAACAACTAAATCACTAGCTAACCTACTTTAACTGTGCAGGAACTATAGACCAATACAACAACAGGCTTACATTAACTGACAACAAGTTATACGACTCACAGTTCTCAAGGACGCCTTTACACACCATCTCAACTGATTATCCTCCGGACAGCAGTCTCTCTTTCTTTTTCTCACTTTTTTCTGTGGCGGCGCCGCTCACGGCGCGCCGTGGTGTGTCGCGTGTCCGCGCTATTCTCCGACATTATGACCTCTTGTACAAAACTAAAGTAACGAGCCAATTTTTAAAATGTAAGGAGTAGAAAGTACCGATATTCGTGTTAAAATGTAAGGAGTAAAAGTAAAAAGTCGCCACAAAAAAAAATAGTAAAGTAGAAATATCCAAAAAATCTACTTAAGTACAGCAACGAAGTATTTGTACTTCGTTACTTCCCATCTCTGCAGTCCCGTAATGTTTGAATACTTCAAAAACAAATTTCATTAAAGTGTTCATATTATGCTCATTTTCAGGTTCATAATTGTATTTAGAGGTTGTATCAGAATAGATTTACATGGTTTAATTTTCCCGGTAATTAAGTGTTCTCACAGGTAAAAAGTATCCCCCAACATAATGATGCATGCATAATAATAAAGTAATTTATAACTCTACTGCTACCTGAAGATCAATAACTTATATTTTTTATTTAATGATATATTTTTCATAAACAGCAAGAATGTAATAGAACAACATGCCTGCACCCTCCTTTTTTGTTGTACTTTATTAAATACAAAGATTCAAACCGGCATCTTTATAACATTAGTTTATTGCAATACAACTGAGAACATGACTGCCACAAATCCTGATGAAATCTTAAAAAACAAAAACAAAACAAGAAATTGTATTATAAAAGTGTAAGCAAGGGGATTACTTAAACAGTTTTAGTTAATTTTTCTCATCAATGTGTCTACAGAATTTAAAAAAATATATATTAAAAATTTTGTTTGTAAATGCTTAATTGCATGCTTTTCTTTTTCCTGCAGTCCGTGCTTGTCAGCCACCACCCATTCTGATAGATAGTGTGTGAAGTTGTTGTGCTCATTGCAAGAGTTGTGTGCAGTCAGAGGAAGTGGTTACAAGTTCCTGGCAGGGCACAGTTGCAGCGCCTGTACAAGGATTAGACTCTGACAGACAGAGAGTTAGCTTCAGTTTCACTTCTAGTTTCTACCATATATAGTGTTGTTCACCAGACAGAGTAGCAGAATAGCAGGAACCGGATGTTAATGTGTTCGTTAGATGAATTTGCACCAGATTGAGGACCCAAACCCTGTGTGTGTGTGTGTGTGTGTAGATTAGAGGTGAGATGTTATTGTGAACAGAAATTGAACTGACCAGTCAGCTATTTACTGAAATTTTGCTGAGATGAACACTGCACTATGGCACTAAGAGTTCTGTGATGTCTTTACTTTAGTTATCGCCAACACACCGATCCTTGAAAGTTCGGCCCATCCCTGTTACAGCACTTTCGTGACAAGTGAGAATGTAATAGACCAACATGCCTGCACTGTTACATAGCAGGGGATTAGAGGACCCAATCGCAGAGAGAGGCAGGCAGGCAGGCGAAAGTTAAAGTTGAAGATTTATTTGATGAAAACACAAAAATAAACCAAGGGAGTCCTGAGAGCTGCAGCAGGCAAAAAAACAATTCCAGAATGTGATCCAAAGGTATTAAAAAAAAACAACAAAGAAGTACAACAAACAGGAATAAACAGGAAGCACAGAAACTGATCTGACAAAGGAAGTAATCCTGATGAAATCTTAAAAAACAAAAACAAAAAAAGAAAGTGTATTATAAAAGTGTAAGCAACAGGATTACTTAAACAATTTTAGTTAATTTTTCTCATCAATGTGTCTACAGAATTTTAAAATTAAATATTTAAAATTTTGTTTGTAAATTGCGTTTGCATTTCTTTTTTCCTGCAGTCAGTGCTTGTCAGCCACCACCCATTCTGATAGATAATGTGTCATGAAGAGGAAAAAAACATATATAAGTCGCACCGGACTATAAGGCGCATTTATTTAGAAATTTATTTCACAAAATCCAAGACCAAAAACAGCCTTTTTCATCTGTCAACTACACAATAGCACACAGAACAACAGGCTGAATACGGTAGGTGTCCGGTATGTTAACGTAACACATTAACAGTTATTGAACTAAACAATAGCACACAGAACAGCTAGCCACCAGGGCGTGCAGCATGGATGTATTAAAAACGTGGAGAGCGTAGCGCACCGTTGACAAGTCCCTCCCGACTCCTTCCTCCAGCTCTGGCCGTCTTGCTTTCAGCCGCGATAGTCCGATTAGCTTTCTCTGATTTCTTCATTGCAGTAAGAGTCACCTTTTCACCAGTCTCCCTCACAAGTTTCTCCCTCATTTCAAACTTTCTTTCTGCTGCTCGATTACCATTTTCGGGCTGCATATTTTACTACCTGGAATTTGTTATCTCTTTTCTTTCTCAGTTGTCTTTATGAGCAGCATATAGTTGTCACAAGCCTAGAGCGCCCTCTCGAGGCTGTAGACGGTAATGTTTTCAGGATTAATTAACATTTAAAAACATGTTAAATTATATATATATATATATTGATATATAAGTCGCACCTGATTATAAGTCGCAGGACCAGCCAAAGTAGGAAAAAAAGTGCGACTTATAGTCCAGAAAATACGGTAATTTGTTCAGTATATAGCATAATATAATTTTTTCACTCTTTCACAGAGGGCGTCCCCCTAATACAATGATAGGGAAAACACTGAAACCAATATTTACATAAAATTGGCATGAATAATCATAATGGTATACATGCCCCGTGTGTGTGTGTGTGTGTGTGTGTGTGTGTGTGTGTGTGAGATCTTGTCATTTGTCATCTGCAGATTAATTTTAAGTGGGGGGGGGGGGAGATCGATTTAAATCATGAATCAGATTCTTTGTGAAAAAATCAGGGATTTTTTTGAGGCCATATCGCCCAGCCCTACTTCCTAATAACACAGAGTATGTCAGTGTTGTTTGGCCCTGAAGCCCAAGTAGTTGGGTGAAGTCACTACCTTAATAAATCAAAAAGCAAAAGGCTATGAATCTGAACAAATTTAGGTATTGCCCTTCTCTAGCTGACCATCCCCAAAATGCACCAGAATACAGGAAATCACATCTACCAAATTCAAAATTTTCTGGGGAGCACCCCCCAGACACCCCCTCCCCCGCGCGGTTGCATCCACGTTGCACAAATAGAATGAGGGGGAGGGTCCTTATGCATCTGTGCCCCGGGAGGACAGTAGTTCATGAACCTCACTGTATTAATACATAACCTCACTGTATTCATTTATAATGTAACATTATAGCGTGACATTTGTGTCAATAATCGTCAAGCACAGGTGACTCCGCGTGGTGGGAGGGGGGGCCCCCAAATCAAATTCTGCTTAGGGCCCCCAAAAGGCTCGGGCCGGTGCTGACTATGGTCTATAAAAGAGACTTCAGATACAGTATTAGGGGACCAATGAGGTCTATATAAAAGAGACTTCAGATACAGTATTAGGGGACCACTAAGGTCTATATAAAAGAGACTTCAGATACAGTATTAGGGGACCACTAAGGTCTATATAAAAGAGACTTCAGATACAGTATTAGGGGACCACTAAGGTCTATATAAAAGAGACTTCAGATACAGTATTAGGGGACCACTAAGGTCTATATAAAAGAGACTTCAGATACAGTATTAGGGGACCACTAAGGCCTATATAAAAGAGACTTCAGATACAGTATTAGGGGACCACTAAGGTCTATATAAAAGAGACTTCAGATACAGTATTAGGGGACCACTAAGGCCTATATAAAAGAGACTTCAGATACAGTATTAGGGGACCACTAAGGCCTATATAAAAGAGACTTCAGATACAGTATTAGGGGACCACTAAGGTCTATATAAAAGAGACTTCAGATACAGTATTAGGGGACCACTAAGGTCTATATAAAAGCATCCAAAGAGCACCATGTCATGGGACCTTTAAAAGTTGTCGTAAAGGAAGCAAACTATGAAGTTATCCCAGCACAGTCTCACGGCAGTTCGTGAAATGGTCACATTATTGAATCTATTGATTCGTGAACAGGACATGATTATGCCGTTTTTTTCGTGTGGTGATTCCGAATTTTAATTGAATGTATTTTAATGGGAAGCATATTTCGTGATCACAGAACGATTACGGTAGGGAGTAGTATGAAAAGCAGAAAATCTGCGTAGGGAGGTTGGTTGGGGGGGGTGGATGGGTCAAACAACACAGGACTTTCACCCCGGAGACGGGGGATCGCGCCCGGCATGTTGCAGTTCCTTTCCGCGTTATTATCTTCCTATCCACAAACGTCCAGTTGTTGTGGCCATTGTTGTGGTGTTTCATGTCGTTGTTGTTGCGTGCCACAGAGACAGCGGATCGTGTCCCTGCACCCCCGCGTGCGTCCCCGTATGGCGGTCCGTTCGTTACACTTGCTCCATCACTGTTCTCCATTGTGTAGGCCTAGTCAAGTTTGTAATGTGTCTAGGGCTAATTCCCGCCGGAGCTTAATTGTGACAAATGTCGATATGATGCGATGTAAAAGTCGGCATCAAATCCGCCCGGTTGTTCATAGCCGCGCTTGAAAACATCAGACCTGGGTCTATTCCGGACGACCATATGGAAGTGGTCTAAATCTGATTTTAGTGTTCACACTACTTCTGGAAGAAGCCTGATCCCGTTACTTAAGACCCAAAAAACAGATATGGGCCACTTTTGTCAGCAGTCTGAACCACATAATATACCATATTTTACCATTTTGTGAGGCTTACAAGTATTATTTGGGTTTTAGTCTGCACCATTTCATTTTAAAGGGGTGATAGAATGATTATATAGAGTATTTCACACTGTTCCTTATGGTCTCCTAATGGGGTATGTAACATTGGTTGGGCTGAAAATGGCCTGGTTGATATTTTATTGGCCCTTATGCATCCCTGTGTTTGGGGGCCCTATTTGTAACAAGAACCGTTTTCTTCCAAATATGGTATGCTCGTGAATATTTAGATGAGCTGCGCGCTGTTTGGTTGAGCGGACGCCTTGCTACACCATTAGAGATGCGCTGATTGGTTGGGAGCGAATCCCCACACACACATTAGAGACGCGACAGAATCTCATATTCCAGACACTGCAATGTTTCCTTACCAAATTCACTTCTGAGACTTTTTATGTGAGAAATGAATTATATAAAGCTCAAATATGGGCCGTTTACGAAAATTGATGGCTAATTGCAAATATGTTATTATTGGGCTGCCTCGGCCGCCGCCTGCCTTCCTTCACAGACCCCCGGTCTGCTGTGAGCTGCGTGCGGCTGGCTGCCCTGACAGAGCTCCAGGGGCCTGCAACTTCACTTCTCCTGCTAGCTAAATGGCCCGTTGTGTGAGAGGTGAGAGCGTGGTCCGCGAGCTTGTTACACCAGCAATCTCTTACCACATGTTACACACAATGTCACGCCACTTATACAACATCTAACTAAAGATCTTATAAAGCTAACAACGGTGTCCGATTTCATTTAATGAATATTTGTGAAGACTAGGGTTTTCAGTCCGCGCGACTGTCCCTTCATAGCTGTGTGTAGCTACAAATCACGGATAGTTAGCTTCATTTTTCGGCGTAATTCGAGTATATTTACAGTTTGAATTTTCACGTCACCACTACAACATCTAACTAAATGTCTTATAAAGCTAACAATGGTGTCCGATTTCAAGTTAATGCATTTTTGTGAATTCCACAGGAATTCTAAGAGGAGGCTAGCTAGCTCCATCCAGCCGCAGGCTCTATCAATCAGACCGCAGGACAAGAGGCGTGTATTTCACCGATCGTTTGTTTAAATAACTCAACACATTATAATTACACACATTATAAGATTAACTGGAACCTGTGGTAAGAGATTGCACGTGGCGTAACGCTGCGTAACGCGCTCCCACACTCACCTGGCATTAGTAGAGGGGAACTGCAGGCCCTGGAGCTCTGTCAGAGCACCGGCGTTTAGTAGTCCATTAGCCCACAACACGGTGACTTTTGCGGTGGCGGTATAGCTGTGGGTTGCGCGCCGTAACGGAGCCCCAATCGAGCTCAGAGCAGGCCGGGCTCGTGAAGGAAGGCAGGCCCGGCGGCAAGGCAGTAACCCAGGCAGCACTGGCCACTGAAGTCCGACACACAGTCAGACAAAATTTGCAATTAGACATACATTTTTGTAAAACGGCCCATATTTGAGCTTTACATAGTTGATTTCGCATTAAAAAAGTTTCAGAAGTGAATTTTGTAATGGAATAGCAGAGATCTGCATGACCTAGATTCAGAAGACTACCTGATCTCAGGTCAGTTGTGTAGCCTATGTAAATGTTGGGGGTGACCGCCTTCTCTTAATACACCCATGGGCTGACAAAGGTTCCGTTTTTGGGGAGGTTGACGACAACTTCCAGCTTTGTTGGGATTCCGCCCGTTTTCAGCGGCAGTTTCAAAATATGAGATTTTCATAGTAAAGGGGTGTCAATGGGATTTTGAGCTCATATGTATGTCCTATTTACCCACTGAACTGTCGTTATTCAACTATGACAGGGTAAAATTGGTTTTGCATTCTATCACCCCTTTAATTAATTTCCTGACATTATTGGGATAGCAAACTATGGATCCTATGTCTGTGTTAACTACTGCATTTCTTCTCATGTGACCTCTTTCCAGCCAATCGTGCTTTGAACGCCTTGGTGTAGCCTTGATGACCTTGGGACTGGTTGGGTTCTCCACCCACGCGCCCGCGCACGTGCTGGAGGATGTAGCGGCCACAGACAGCAACTCGGAGATGAAGCTTACTAAGGTATGATGTGTTCATAGGCCAGTTACTTATTTAATTAGCTTAGTTTATGGCCTCAGTCCCAAAATGTTATTAATATTAACAGTCTATGTAATGTTCCAAAGTCATTTTAGCCTGGGCTGAAACACTGATACCAACACTGGTATACCGGCGCTATTACCTTGGAAATGAAGACAACCGGTCTGTTTTTAAGTGTATTTTATTTTTCGTTATATCAAATGAAAATGAAAATCTAAGCATATTTTAAATGTTTTCTTGTCCCCTTTTAACCATGAAGAGGAAAAAATGCCATGTATTTCAATTTTAAATTTAGTATTTTGTACGTTTTTAGTTTTTTAATACCCGTTTATGAAAGGAAAATCAAATGACCAACAGATACACTGACTGCGTACATTTACCTGACAGAGAAATGTTACTGGTTACGTTGCAGATTTAGATTTTACTCAAAAAATATCACAATTCAAATATGATGCATTATTTTTCATTAAACTATCCAGCATAATGTACATTGCGCTGATATAATGCATTTTATTTCACTTTTCACTTCACATAAACATTTGAATGCAGGACTTGTACCTCTGCGGTATAAATAGTTTTAGCGTACTAATAGTTATTAGTTCTTTTACCTAACCTGGAGTTAGGCTTTATTATTACTGTTAAAGATTAAACAACTATGATTAACTACAGAAATGTCCTCACACAGATATGGTCATTGCTTTATGCAATTTGATATTTCTTTTCCAGTAATGTGATAGAAGCTTATTGCTTTAAGTTAATATTTCACGTCTTTCACGACCAACATTTCCGCACTACAGTGTCTTTACAGTCATAACGGGCAACAACACAACAGACATACATATTGTCAAGATAGAACTGGTGTACAATTGTCACTGAATAAATTGGTTGAACAGTATTTCAACCTTATATTTCCCCCATAGGAGCTTCAAGGTGTGAACATATTCTTTATCCAATTGCTCCGACTCGTCTTTGGAGCTACTGTATATAGCATTTGCATTTTGACAAAATATTCACACCCTAAATGCCAAATCTTTAATTGTTGCACCATGCATTCAAATTAAATTGTCAGTCATTTCTTAAAGTCCCCACTGAATTTACATTCAGAAGTGTTTTCTGTATCTATCACTGTATACTTGGAACCCTATTTAGTAAATTAGCCAATCAAATTCAAACCAAACTTGACCTCTTAGAAATATTAATTAGTGTCCTGAAAGCATGTCATGTTATTAATTTAATTCACATTATACTAGCGTGTTCAGGTCTTTTTTTAAAAACACTTAACAGTGGTGATTCTAGGCAGCCACTTAGTGGACAGCAATGGGAAATACTTAGCTTTTGGTTTTCTAACTACTTTTACTGATTATACTTACAGATGTTTACTAAAGGGACACTTTCACTGCAGGACTTATACTGTAACAGAGTATTTATACACTGTTAGTACAAGATCTGAATACAACTACAGAGTTTTTGTCTTGAAATGATGAATGTCACCATGAGCTGAATGTTCTTTCTTTTATATAAACCAGCCTCAATTGTGTTCAACGATCAGCAGAGTGCAATAAAACACCACAACTTCTAATCACTGCAGGAGGTGAATTTGTGTTTCCTAGGATGGCGAAGGCATGTCCCGCCCTACTCTGCCTTACTCTGTGTCTGTTTAGCTTAGCTTAGTCAATCAGAGACAGGGGTAGTGCGGGTTATGCTTTCATCATCCTAGGAATCGCAAATTTACCTCCTGCAAGACTGTTTAGACTCCTTTATTGATTTAGTTAATCCCTGATATTAAGTCAAACAAACTGAAATATAGTGAGAACAAAAATTATAAAGATACATGATTATATTGTTGGCTTCTTAAGTGCACAACAGTCGGTCCGTGTTTATGAGAGTTTGACTAACGTTAAAAGAAGAAACCTTTTTTATTATTAATATTTTCCTTTTTAACAGACTGAAAAACACCACATAAGACAACCGGACAACAAGACGATACAAAACTAAAATAAAAACATAAAACAAAACCTGTGGCCTGTGTTGAAAACAACACAACGCTACTTTATGTGACTACTAAAATCCAATGATTAACTCTTTACAATATAAACAATATTTGGTTTTTATCAACGTTTTAAACACTGGTTGAAGCATTATTTGTAAGTTTTGCAATTCATTCAGATATGTAGCTTTTATACACACTGTTTTCCAGTGGATGAACTGTATTGAATTAATAATTAACTAATACAAGCATCTGAGTTAGCAAGCTAGGTGAAATAGCAAGGGTTAGCTGAGGCACAAAAATAACAGTTTAACATTACTGTTGGTTGTCTTTCTAGCTAACTTAAATTGTATTGCGTACCAATATATATATATATATATATATATATATATATATATATATATATATACCAAAATACAAGGATTTACTCTTTTATTTGATATCCTGCTACTAAAAGTTATTTTTGCTGTTAATGTTGTGATTTTACTCTTTGTGCAGTTCCCAAAATCTGCAAGAGTATTTTACGTCCTCCATTTTGTTATAGAGCTCAACAGTGTGGTTCTGGAAGTAAAAATCCTATATTCATTTTCTCTAGGCCTCCAGGAAGAGCGCTCAGGCCCTGCAGCCTAAAAAGGATTTCCCCAATGGCCACCAATTTAAAAGAGACTCCTGTAAAACTGCTGCAAGGACACCTCAAACTGCAAGCAAGGTCGGTTATAACTCTTTTTATTCAGATTTTTTATCCATGGACTTTTTATATTTGAAAATCGTCCTTCTAGCCGAGAAAAGTGATTCCAAACCTGTGACGTAATCACAATGTAAAGTCTACGGGCCGAGCGGGAACTCACGGGTGGAGCCAATGGGAGAAACAATAGGAAGTAGTCATGGAAGTAAACCGGGAAGTTTAAGAACTTTTTAGGCATATGTGCCAGGTGAGCAACTCCATTAAACAGAATAGGCTCAAATTTTCTTCATAAGGATTTTTATCATCAGCCATAATGTCTAAATCATCCAAGGTAGATTCACCACAAGCGGTGAGATTATGAAACAAATGTTTCTGCTCCTATAGAAGCCAGAGGTCTGTATGAAATCAACCTTGTTTTAAGAAAAACAGGTTATATTTACAATGTCATGGAGAAGTACTACACTACCCGCAATCCAAGCACAACAGTGATGTCTTTGATTGGTGAAACTCGCTGTCACCATGGAAATGTTTACCAAACCCGCAAACGGCTATAGCGAGCTGCTACCACTCAAGTCTATGCTTGTTTCTGTACACAGTCTTGTACCTTTGCCTTTCGCTGTTTTCCATTTTGGGCCAAATCAAAGTGTTATGTTCACTATTCATCTTGTAACTCTTTATATAAGCATTTAATGAAATGTCAATGGAGACTTCCATATTTTGATTTGCGGCAAGTCACTGGGTTGCACTGTGGAGAGGTTTTGCAGCTGTAACAAACAAACGTTGAGTACTCAGTAAGCATATGCAAATCTTTTGTTTGCTATCTCTGTTTCCTTACTGTTAAAGAGGAATTGAAGATGCTGGATTGAATTGCTTCATATTTCTATTGGTAAGTCATCAATAACATTATAATTTATAACTCATCATCTTGTCTAATAGCTAGGTAGCTAGCTAATTAGCTAGCTTTCTAAATCCCAAAAGGGAATTTTTCAGTTTAATTTCTATGGTTGTGGTCGCATGTCATTAATAGTATTATTTTAGTTATCACTTTACAATTTCTAGGATAGTTAGCCTATTCTTGACATATGCCACTTTTAACCATCAATATGACCAAATATTTCATTGTATTGAAGATCTTGTATATTTATTTCTTGTAACAAGTATGAAAGACACCAGGAAGTCACATGTGTTTAATGTTTGAAGTTTTTTAATTATTTTAGGTTTTTATACCAAACACATGTGAAATGAAATCACATTGGTGTGATGTCTGTTTTAATCTGTTCCAGATATTTGCAGATATTAGGCTAACTGAAGAATTTATTCATTTTTTAAATGCAGATATATTATGTTGAAACTCTTATCAATAACTTGGTAAAGACAGAATGAAGTGGGTTCCTAAATCCAAAGGTAAGGAGGTCAAAGGTCCTTATATATAATATATGTGTTAGGCCTGCGATTTGAAAAAAATGCTGTAATTTTTACTAGATGACATAAATAGCTCTATTTGGAAATATTAAACCATTCTCGACTACTGGGGTGATTTTGTAGGGGAGTGCATCTACATAGAAAATAAAAATGAAAAACGATATTTTCTTATGTGAACCATTCTTTGTTGAACTTTAATGCTTTACAAACACCAAAGCAAAGCGCTGTGACTACTCTTCTGAAGTGATTTTGGAGAGGGACATTACATGGTTAAATACGCTGGTTGACTGACATGACAAAAGTATGCGCATCTCTGTCAGCAGCAGCTGCCGTGGTACTTTTCTAAACAAGGAGAGCCTCACTTCCTATAACACTAAACCCTGTCGGATCAACGTTACGTCACATACCCATTTCCCACATGACCACCTGTCTTAAAAGAGAAGGGTCAGCCGGTAACAATCATGTTAAAGTAGAACGGGGAAGGTTTACTCGAAACAAGCAGCATTGCAATGTCCTGTGATGTGACCATCGTGCATTCGCACATCGAGATGTGGACGATGAAACGAAATATGCAGCCATTTGTAAGTATTGCAATTCATTCAGCTACTGTATGTTGTCAGGGTACAATAGCGGATTCAAATGCACAACTCAGGACTCGAGGAACAGGTAAGGTAAATTTACTGTTCAACGAACAATTAGGCAAAAGTACAAAATCGTAAGGGAAAATCATCGTCAGGATACAGGCAAAAGGTCTAGGAAACACTGGGAAATACAAACTAGGAAAAACGCTGGAGAGTGAGTTACACAAGGTTCGTCAACAATCTGGTAACAGGTAAGTGAACACGGTGAGTATATATACAGGGGGAAAAGGTGACGATGATTACACACAGGTGAGACACATAAGGGGCGGGAGGGTCATCACACAGGCGGGAAAGCAGACAAATTCGTGACGACAAGTGACCTGAAATGAAAGCAAACTGAATTATTTCAAAATGAAACAGGGAGTCCAGAAAACAAACAAAACACAAAATAATGTTTTTTTTTGTGAATGCTGTTTTTTATTTAGAGAGCTGGGCGGCTTCCTGTCTTTTTTTACTTTCTAAAGTAGAACTGTTTAATAAATAAAACTGCACTAGCTAGCATACAAAGTTAACAAGTTAGGTTAAAATAGCAAGAGTTAACTGGGACAGAAGAAAAGATTAATGTTCCTGTTGGTTGTCTGTCTGCAGCTAAATGATAATATCAGACTGTATTTGATTAGCAGCAGGCTACCCTTATACAATGATGCACTTTTTAATTTGATATCATGCTGTTTTTTTAAAAACTATTTCACAGTTTTTAATTGTTGTGATTGGCCCGCCCTCCACAGCTGCTCACGCTATGTTGAGACTTGTTCGGTTACTACATCCAGAGCCTGGGTAGCTGCTTCGCCCATGCAGCCGTCTCACGAAGCCTCGCTGTGCAGGTAGTCCACTTGCAAAGCTCCGCGAGCTAGCGATCTGCAACTATAGTTTCGGCTTTCTGTCTAAACCTGGTGTCAGTCAGACCCAGACTCAGTTGAGGAGTCTGTTTGGCTCACCAGCCTTTGATAAAGACGGTAGATTTTTTTATTGAAAGAATAGCATTATACAAAAAAAATGTAGAATCTAATGATAATTAATTAGAGTTTGTGGTTGTGTCTTAAACATCCAATAATTTCTACAGCTCTATATATCACTACAAATTTGTAATATATGCAAATTCATATATAAACATGTTTGTAATATATGAATTCATAATGAAATAATTCATAATTCATGATTTTTTTATCCAGCTATTTGTGTTCCTTTTGCTGTTCCTCTAAAATCTTCTCATGTTTCTTCTTCAACTCTTTGTCTTTCTTTCCCCTTATTTCCTTCTCCCTCTTTATTTTCTCTTCTCTTAGTCCCCTTCCCTTTCTTTTCCTTTTCCTTGCCCCTTTTCAACTCACTTTCAGCCTCCAATTTCTCCATTGCATTTCAAAGCTTCCTTTTGTCTTTGCAGGGCAGTACTGAAGGAAAACAGCTAAATTTGATAAGTTACGCAGAAAAGCAGCATTTAGGGTTTAAGCTTATGACTTTGCTGCCTCCCAGTTTATTAAACTTAGGGCGTTTTCACACATGAAAGTCTGAACCAAGGTCCGGACCAAGGTTCATGTTTTTGTTACATTGTATACATTTGATCCGGTAAGTTTTGGTTTCACACTGCAGTTATGCAAGCACACTAAAGATCTATACGTGACAAAACTACGTCCTGCCGTCATCACATACATGAGCTGCGTCTCCAGATAATTATATCTGATTGGTTTGTAGGCGGGCATCCCCGTCCTCTGGTACCCTCTCTCTGTGTCGGAGGTTTTTCAACTGACCGCAGCTCTCCCCTTTAGTTGTGATGTTGAGAAGCGAGACACGGGAACTTTCTTTCTGGAGCATTTATTCAGAGACAAACGGAAACCTACACTGCACATTTACTACCACTTAAGAAATAAACTGCTGATGTATTCTTTGCTCTGATAGCTGACAGCTGTCTGCTCTGAGCGCATTCACCGTCACTCTCTCTCACTAAGCACCGAGCTGTTCCTTAAAGGGGTGATAGAATGATTATATAGAGTATTTCACACTGTTCCTTATGGTCTCTTAATGGGGTATGTAACATTGGTTGGGCTGAAAATGGCCTGGTTGATATTTTATTGGCCCTTATTCATCCCTGTGTTTTGGCTCTATTTGAAACAAGAGCTTTTCTTCCAAATATGGTATGCTCGTGAATATTTAGATGAACCCGCTGCTGATTGGTTGAGCCAATTGCCATAGGCAGACATTAGAGATGCGCCGCTGATTGGTTGAGCGAATTCCCACAACACACAATAGAGAAGCGACAGAATATCATATTCCAGACACTGCAATGTTTCATTACCAAATTCACTTCTGAGACTTTTTTATGTGAGAAATCAACTATATAAAGCTCAAATATGGGCCGTTTTACGAGAATTGATGGCTAATTGCAAATATGGTAAGACTGTGTGTCGGACTTCAGCGCCCGTCGCGGTGCTGCCTTCGCACGCGGCCTGCCTTCCTTCACAAACCCCGGTCTGCTGTGAGCTCTGTTAGGCTGGCTGCCCTGACAGAGCTCCAGGGCCTGCAGCTCCCCTCTTCCTCTGCGAGCTAAATGGCCCGTGTGTGAGAGTGAGGCGAGCCGCTGTGCTTACACCAGCAATCTCTTACCACATGTTACACACAATGTCACGCCACTTAGCTATACAACATCTAAATGTCTTATAAACCTAACAACGGTGTCCGATTTCAAGTTAGTATTTGTGAAGTTTAGCTAGGTGTTTCGCTTTTCGCGACTGTCCCTTCGATCCTATCTATGTGTAGCTACAAATCACGGCTAGTTAGCTTCATTTTTGGTCGTAATTCGAGTATTTACAGTTTGAATTTCGTCCGATTTCAAGTTAGTATTTGTGAAGTTTAGCTAGGTGTTTCGTTAGCTGCAACTGTCCCTACAATCCTATGTGTACAAGATTGCAGCTAGTAAGTTAGCTAGCTTCATTTTTGGTCGTAATTCGAGTATATTTACAGTTTGAATTTCGTCACGCCAGTTATACATCTAACTAAATGTTTTATAAAGCTAACTACGGTGTCCGATTTCAAGTTAATGAATAATTTTTGAGCTGTAAGGGTTTTGTTAGCTGCAACTGTCCCTACAATCCTATATGTGTACAGATTGCGTCCAGCTAGTTAGCTTCATTTTTGGTCGTAATTCGAGTGTATTTACAGTTTGAATTTCGCACGACGACGTACACATCTAACTAAATGTCTCATAAAGCTAACTACGGTGTCCGATTTCAAGTTAATGAATATTTGTGAGCTGTAAGGGTTTCGTTAGCTGCGACTGCCCCTTCAATCCTAGCTGTGTGTAGCTACAAATCAAGGATAGTTAGCTTCATTTTCGGCGTAATTCCGAGTATATTTACAGTTTGAATTTCGTCAAGCCAGTTATACAACAGCTAGCTAACTAAATGTCTTATAAAGCTAACAACTGTGTCAGATTTCAAGTTAATGAATTTTTGTGAATTCCAGCTAGCCTCCTCTAGCTATAGCTCCATCCAGCCGCAGGCTCTATCAATGAGACTCGCGGACAAGAGGCGTGTATTTCACCGATCGTTTGTTTAAATAACTCAACACATTATAATTACACACATTATAAGATTAAATGGAACCTGTGGTAAGAGATTGCTGGCGTAACAAGCTCTCTGACCGTGCTCTCACTCACACACACCTGGCATTAGGAAGAGGGGAGCTGCAGGCCCTGGAGCTCCGTCAGCGTTAATAATCCATTATCCAAAAACCGGTGACTTTGCACGGGTATGGAGTGCTGTGGGCTGCTAGCCCTAACGGAGTTCCAAGTTCCTCAGAGCAGGCCGGGGTGTGTGAAGGAAGGCAGGCTGGGCGGCGAGGCAGCAACACAGGCAGCACCGGCGCTGAACTCCGACACACAGTCGGACAAAATTTGCAATTAGCCATCCATTTTCGTAAAACGGCCCATATTTGAGCCTTACATAGTTTATTTCTCGCATAAAAAAGTTTCAGAAGTGAATTTTGTAATTGAATAGCAGAGATCTGCGCGACCTAGATTCAGAAGACTACCTGATCTCAGGTCAGTTGTGTAGCCTATGTAAATGTTGGGGCGTGACCGTTCTCTTAATACACCCATGGGCTGACAAAGGTTCCGGTTTTTGGGAGGTTGACGACAACTTCCAGCTTTGTTGGGATTCGCCCGTTTTCAGCGGCAGTTTCAAAATATGAGATTTTCATAGTAAAGGGGTGTCAGTGGGATTTTGAGCTTCTATGTATGTCCTATTTACCCACCGAACTGTCGTTATTCAACTATGACAGGGTAAAATTGGTTTTGCATTCTATCACCCCTTTAAAGGAGCTTCCCCGTTCTTGTAACACAAGGAGAGCCTGCCAGAGCCTCTTGTATTTGGTCCTAAAGTCCGAACTATCCAAAAAATGCTTTCACACTATAAACGAACCGGACCATGGTTCAGTTTGGTCTGGACCGAGACCACCTCTTTTTATCGGACCAAAATTTGGTCTTTTAATCCGGACCATGGTCTGGGGGAGGTTTCACACCTGTAATTTTGGTTCGGATCAAACTAAAAAGTCAGAAAGTCCGGACCAAACGACATATGTGTGAAAACGCCCTTAAAGTCCGGACCGAATGGCCATATAATGTGTGGAATGAATACACCTATAAAGTGAAGTGTTTTCTTATCCCTCCTGGAACGGTACAGCTGAGTACCCTTATTGGTACAAAGACTGACCAGGACAACCAAGCACTCAACTTGAATGTATGATGTTTAAACATTATAAGTTAGTTAATACAATATTTTGTTATCGCCAATCATTCCGGACCTCTGTTATTGAATAAAAATCAAATACAGACCTTTGAGTAATACGTTTGAAAACCCCTGTATACGTTTTATAGGCATGTTGGTGAGACATTTTGGGATGCACATGGACAGAAGCAGACCTGGGCAGATTACAAAATGAATGTACCATGAAAATGGACTGTCATATCCTCTGAAATAGGTTTGACTTTGCAAGTCTGACTGGGCTATACGATTGAAAAAACAGGAAGCAAGTCAAGTCAAGTGAAGTTTATTTATATAGCACATTTAAAACAACCAGAGTTGACCAAAGTGCTGTAGAAATTGAAGTGCACAGCACAACAGTAAAATTAAAGCAAAAGGAGTCATAAAATAACAAAATAAAATAAAATATCAATAAAAGCAAGAAAAAACACTACAACATTATTATTATTATTATTATTGACATAAGTGTAGCTCTTATACAGTAACAAATGATGTGAGTGCAAAGATAATAAAAGCAAGACAATACAGAATAAAGGAATTGAATACAAATGAAAAATTATTAAAATGCTAAAAACCTCTAAGAGCAACCAAAGGCCATTGAAAACTAATATGTCTTGAGATGTGTTTTAATCTATCAGTGGAGGGGGAACATCTGAGACAAAGTGGAAGATTATTCCAAAACTTTGAAGCTACCACAGTAAAGGCATGATCTCCCTTACCCACTAACCTCGACCGAGGAACAGTTAAAAACAATTGATCCGAGGCATATCTACCAGATGCACTTTTGGAGAAAGTTGTCAGCTGATTTTCAGGGCAATGACTACCCACACATAAAGACCAGTGAATTCCTGGTGCTACAAATCTTTATATGGCTTTAATCCATAAAGACACATCCATTTATGATTGTACTATCAAGTCATAGAAAGAAAGATAAGCCAGGATGTGTAGTTGTTTCCTGTACACTTTAGTTAAATCATATTTAAATGTTCAGCCTTTGTGATTAAATGTGAACCAAATCTAATTGCATGTATAGTAATACTAATATAAAAGCCCACGTCATTTAACGTTGTGATTAAAAGGTGGAATTTTTCCATCATAGTTATTGCTGTTTCCCTCCTGCCGTGACTTTTCCTAAATAAACTCCTCTTCTTTTCTCTTCTTTATCTCCTTCCTCTCCTCTTTCCTCTTCTCCCACTCCCTCTCCTCTTCTCTCACTTCCATCATCCTCCTCTTCTCTTGCTTTCTCTCCATCTCCCTCCCTTCCTCCCAGGGCTGGACTGGCCATCTGGCATACCGGGCATTTTCCCGGTGGGCCGACGGACTTTTGGGCCGAACCGCCGATATAAATATGCCTTTTTTTATTTTTTGGCCGGGCCGGCCCATAAAGAACTCACTGCAGCCCATTGGTTAATTTTCTTTATTGGCACTGGCCTGACCCAATCAAATCCAGGATCCCCCTTCCCCATTCCGGCGCGCACAATTTGAATCCCACTATGGCCACGCCCCGGCCCTGAGACACGAAGCTGTAATATTATGCTGGAAGTTTAGCATCCACGTTAAAATGGACAAACGACCACCAAAGTGCAAGGGAGGGCAGAGAAATTACAGGAGAAAAAGATTAAGAATCTACAGGCGGATTCCTGAAATATTTCGGACATGTTTGGGTCTGTAGTAGCTGCTTCAACATCAGCATTACCTGAAGTAGAGGAAGGAAGAGGAGGAGGAGGAGAGGTGGCTGGCTATACAGAGAAGCAGAAACAAATCATGACAGGGAAGAAGCCGAGTGACCATGACAGGGCCATGGGAGCGAGTGAAGAAAAGATGGAAGAGAGAGTAGATGACGATGTGGTAAGGAGTAGGCAAATTAACAGGGACTTTCATGAAGGGAGGGAGGCTGTGTGTGTGTGTGTGTGTGTGTGTGTGTGTGTGTGTGTGTGTGTGTGTGTGTGTGTCGCGTGCACGTGCGGCCACGTCATAACGATAACAAGCAGTTTGGCTGTAACATTAAAGTTAGTGGCTGTCAGGTAACCTATCTGTGTAAGCTTACATTGAAAATGCTAGCGGTTAGCCTGTTGGGTAGCTGAAAAGTCTGTGGGATCTATAAAATCAGTGTTGATACAAGCATCAGTGTTCCTTGAATAGCTTAATTAGCTTCTATTGTATTGGTGCTCTTTTCCAGGGCATATACTGTACTACTCTCAGCTTTATTGTAGCTTTTGGGAAGGGTTATAGTTATGGTTATATTATTTAGCAGACACTTATGTCCAAAGTGACAAAATATGAATCTTACAATAGTTAAAAATAGTTAAAAATTAACAGTAAACAGTTTTTAAAGTTGCTAAGCCAATATTAAGCAAAATAGTAATAATATCAATAATGACAATACAATATCAATAATAAAAACTAATAAAAATACCATAAATATACAAATCATAACTCTAAGAATGAATGAATTATTTAAGTGTAAGACCAAAAGATAAGTCTTGACACCCCTCTTGAAGGATCCAAATGATCACATGAACGCTGAACATTAGGCAACTCATATCATAGCATGCACGCATATTTTAAGAGGACTATCTGCAGGGAATGTGTCTGACCAATCGCGGTGGGTGTGGGCCGCCTGGGCCAAAAATGCCAGGGCCAATTTTTTGTCCCAGTCCAGCCCTGCTTCCTCCTGTTTTCTTCCATTCCACACGTTTCCTCTTTGTTTCTCAAACCACTCCTCTATCCCCTCTATTCCCTTCTCCCATTGTTTCTTCAAGGGCAACTTAAACTTGTCTTTTTCTGCTTTCTTTCTGGCATTTTTGTCATACTTTTCCTCCAACTGTTTTATTTGCTCTTTCAGAACTCTTTCATGCATGAGAGTTTATAATTTACACCCCCTGCCTTGTTAGGAAATCGTACACTTGTTTTTCTTTTCTGCTTTCTCTCTGGCCTCTTTTTCATGCTTTTCCTCCAACTGTTTAATTTGCTCTTTCAGATCTCTTTCATACTCTGCCTGTAAGTCTTGAATCATCTTCTGCTGTTTCTCCTCTATTGTCTTCTCCATCTCCCTCTTTTCCTCCTCTTTTCTCTTTTTCATCTCATTCGTTTCCTCCTTCCTTCTTGTCTCCCACTCCTTCAAATCAGTAATATCATGTTGTTCCCCTTTTCTCTCTCTTCTCTCTTCCTCAATTTCAGCTCTGAATTTCTCATTAATTCTTTTGATTATTTCTTCATATTCTGCTCGTAGTTTCTTTTCCAGTTCTTCTTTCTCTTTGCGTATTTGCTCCTCTTTTTCTTTCAGGATGCGTTGTACCTCCTCTTCGATTGCCCTTTCTGCCTCTTGGAACATTTCATTGGTGTAGTTGCTTCCTCCGTTCTTCTGGACTATGGTTCTGATCTTTTTAAGCAGCTCGGTGACTTGTGAGCGATTCTCCAGATCATTATTAAAGATGAACTCTGATTCAAAGTAGTTATGCCCAACAATGGTGTTTCCTGTGGCACTCTTCCCAATTCCAGTCTTATCGACCATCCCAATCCTCATCTCATCATTTCGTAGAGTAGCGTCTGTTTGAAAGGATGAGGAATATAAAATTAGAAGTTACCCTTTAAGCATTTGTAAGTTTTCACAAATCAGTGTCGATGGGAGACTTTTCTCCCCCCAAATACAACCCTCATAGGTTACACAGCAATTACGATAATTTTTTTTGGTTTATTGTGAGGCAGGGCCCTGTATAGGCTGTAGTATAAGTATTGTATGTACAGTACAGGACAAAAGTTTGGACACACCTTCTCCTTCAATGTGTTTCCTTTTTATTTTCATGACTATTTACATTGTAGATTCTCACTGAAGGCATCAAAACTATGAATGAACACATATGGAATTATGTTCTTAACAAAAAAGTGTGAAATAACTGAAAACATGTCTTATATTTTAGATTCTTCAAAGTAGCCACCCTTTGTTTTTTTTATTAATAAGGGAAATAATTCCACTAATGAACCCTGACAAAGCACACCTGTGAAGGTAAAACCATTTCAGGTGACTACCTCATGAAGCTCATTGAGAGAACACCAAGGGTTTGCAGAGTTATCAAAAAAGCAAAGGGTGTCTACTTTGAAGAATCTAAAATATAAGACATGCTTTCAGTTATTCACACTGCCTGTACATAATCCCATATGTGTTCATTCATAGACTTATGCCTTCAGTGAGAATCTACAATGTAAATAGTCAGAAATGAAAAAAAGCTGTGAAAGAATGAATGAGAGGCACTGGCCTATACTATATATATATATATATATATATATATATATATATATATATATATATATATATATGTTTCTACTGAATATTTGAATACGTACATTTTACATATTTAATGCTTAACGTGTGTTACACAGAGTGTATATGTGTGTGTCAGTGTGTCAGCACTAAGCCTTATTATGGTAAAGAAAACCCTGACTACCCATTACGTTACATTACATGTCATTTACAGACTTACAATTGCTACATATGTCAGAGGTCAAACTTAACTTTAACGTTAACAACATGTTTAAAACTGCCACTGTTACCTTTTCTGGTTTAGATAAGAGGACAGAAAACACTGCTGTGGGTTGGAATTAGAGGGGGGAGACAACACAAACGCACAGTATTGTTGAATGTTTAGGAGGACTTGTTGCTTGATAGTGTGGGGCTTTTCCAACAAAATTTTTTTCAATAGGAAATAAATGCCCAACATTAATTAGATAAAAACAAAAATACTAATAATAAAAGAAGTTGGAAATCCAACAGTGTCATTTGTTTTTATTTTAAGTAATTTAAAAGATGGCACTGATTCTTCAGCTTTCTTCAGAAAAGGAGTTCATGATCTGAGGGGTACAGACTGTAAACCATGTCCACTTTAGTCCTGATCCAGGACTTACAGTAGGCCAGCCAATCAGCCAGCAGAGCCCTGCCTGATGATCTGAGGCTGCACTCTTGCCTTTTTCAGTCGCAGAAAATACTTTTCAATACTCATCTGGATTGAAGCAGCAAACATTCAGTGTAAGAGTAAAAACAATGACATAATATTATTTATAATATGTTTATTTGATTCACAGCTGCTAGTTATAGTGTTTTGATCTCGACAACCCAACTGCTTTGTACCGCAAACTTGCGACTAGTTCACTTTCTAAAGAAGGTGCAATCGCTTGTTTGCTAAGAGTCGGATTGGGACTCCAACATTAACATGCTGACAACATTGTATTCAGAATATAAAATATTTTTTATAGCACTTTTTAATGTGTGATTGTGTAAAGGTGTTCACGAGATCCCAACATTTCATGAACTTGTGAATTTCGCCAGCCGTCTTCTCTCGTTTTCATGGAGAGACGCGGTATGCACGGAGGGGAGAGGCTGTGTGTGTGTGTCTGTGTGTGTGTGACAGAGAGATGGAGGGAGAGCAGGGAAAGTAAATGCAGCTAAATAAATACACTGCATGTTTTAAATGGCGTTAAAAAAAAAAAGAATACCGAAATGCAATATGTGGTGGCCAGTGTTGATTCTGTGGCTGACCGCCACAAATTAGTCTGTGTGGGAAACACTGCGTTACTGATGAATTTGTGGTTTAGCCCAGAGTAGAACAATCATACTAAAAATAATGAGCGTGTTGAACAATGTCGTAATCTTATGTTACCCACCAAGAATTAGCTATCGTTATAGACCTAGCATTAGCTACTTGTAAACCAGCACCTTTATAGTAGGCTAACCTTGAAGCAACACCAAAGCACTTTTAGAGGTTGGAAGCGGGATTGTCCATTACCGTTATTCTTATGTCTCATTTCAACTACAGATCCGCTACCCGATCTGGCAAACTTGCATAGTGCGGTTATAGCCGATAGAGGGCCGCAAGGCAAATGGAGAAGTGCTGTTCACCCTGTAATGAGTTAATGAACCCCTGAACCGATTATTTTAAGATTAAAAGGAATCTTTGGTGTTGGATCAATCAATATTAAAATCAATCAATATCAATAAATAAGGTCTGTTGTATTACTGTGTTGCAAAGTGGCATGTAATCAATGACAAAATGATGCCATGTGGCAGAAAAAAAAGATGTATTACGTTTACTGAGTATAACTCTCGCCCAATCCCGGAATTGTGGGTTTGGTGTATCGTTACAGCCCTACTAATTATTGTAATTTTAATGATGAACTTCTTTTAACAGTAAAATGTTAACTATCTACGCAAGTTCGAAAACAAGGCTGAAAATGTTTGATTATTTGCAAAAAAATCATTACAGTTTTTTTTCTCACCTTGTTGTCCGGCCACACTTTGATTGTTTTCCTCCAGCTTGTTTCGTTCCTTTTGCTGTTCCTCTAAAATCTTCTCCTGTTCCTTCGTCAACTCTTTGTCTTTCTTTCCCCTTATTTCCTTCTTTATCTTTATTTCTTCTTCTCTCTTACTGTCCTTCCCTTGCTTTTCCTCCCCCCCCACCTCTGTCTCCTCCTTGTCTCTTTTCAACTCTTCATCTCTCTCTACTTTCCTATTTTCTTCTTCCTTATTTTTAGCCAGGACTTTCTCCATTGCATTTCGAAGCTTTTCTTCATATTCTGCTTGTAGTGTCTTCTCCAGTTCTTCTTTCTCTTTGTGTCTTTGCTCCTCTTTCTCTTTCAGTATGCGTTGTTTCTTCTCTTCGATTGCCCTTTCTGCCTCTTGGTACATTTCGTTGGTGTAGTGGCTTCCTCCATTCTTCTGGACTATGGTTCTGATCTTCTTAAGCAGCTTGGTGACCTGTGAGCGATTCTCCAGATCATTATTAAAGACATGGTACTGACCATTGCACCTGGCCACAAGTTCCTGCAGGTCTGGGCTCCCCTTCATGAACTCCTCAATAGTGGTGTTTTTAAGAAGGTCTCCATGAGTAAAGAGAACCATGCTGTATTTGTCTGCATCCTGGCCAAACATTTCTCTGATCTTCTGCACTGTCTGCTTTTCCTCTTCTGTGAATCTGCCCAGTCTGACGACAACCAGGAAGACATGGGGTCCAGGCGAAGAATAGGAGATGCACTGGATTATGTCTTTATGTGTTTTATCCTGGTCCCACCTGGTGTCAAAGAGACCTGGGGTGTCAATAACAGCAACCTTTGGTCCATCCACTTCAGAATAGGCCTTAGAGCACTCATCAGTCATAGACTTGGGGCTGAACTTTGATTCAAAGCAGTTACGCCCAAGAATGGTGTTTCCTGTGGCACTCTTCCCAATTCCAGTCTTCCCCACCATCACAATCCTCAGCTCCTCATCATTTCGTAGAATAGCTTCTGTTTGAAAGGATGAAGAATACTAAATGAGAATTTATATGATTTAATTTCAATCAAAACAGTGACATCAGAAATATGCATCTTTATAATAACTTGGATTTATATAGCGCCTTTCGTGGTACCCAAGGTTGCTTAACAAATAGGTGGGGTGGGGGTTAGGGGTCAAAGGACTTAGTGAAAAGAAATGTGTTGAGGTGCTTTTTGAACATGAGCAGGGATGGGGCAGAGCGGACGTGGAGTGTTAGACTGTTCCAGAGTGTGGGAGCAGTGGCAGAGAAAGCCCTGTCCCCAAAAGTCCAAAACCTTGTGCGAGGGGGGTCCAGCAGGTCCTTGTCAGAGGACCGCAGGGAACCTGACTTTTTGACATTGTTAAGTAAGAAAGTGCAACTCCAGATTCTTTGAGAAAGAAAAAACTATTTGCAGTTTTATGTAAAATGTTAGATTTTTTTTATTTCATGATGCAGTTGCTCTAAAGGCTGTTTTACAGTTGTGCGGAGGCTCCACGCAGAGCTCTCGCCGTAGCCTATGTAAGTGGCCTGATGTTTATACTTGTGCGCTGGTGTGTGCGTCGAGCCGCATGTGTGTGGGTGTGTGTGTGTGTGTGTGTGTGTGCGGAGTGTGTGGTAGAGGGAGAAGTGAGAGAGTGCCGGCGATCGGAGCGAGTACTGACTCTAGAGTTCTCTCATCAGTGAGAGAACCAAAGTGTCTCCCCTGTGTTTTCTGACCACGGTGGGAAATCTGGAGCAGGAGAAGTTAACCCTCTTCTTGATTTCATGTTGTTTATGGAGAAGGAGAACCAGGAAATGAGTCGGGGGAAATGCAACACTACCAAGCCACGGCCGAGAGAGAGACATTTTTCGAGAGGTGCATGTCAGGCTACTATAAAAAGGCCTTAAGGCTTTTATTAGTCATAAATCCTACGATTGATTGCAATACTTTTGAGTAACATTTAAATCAAACATGTGGGGTGTCAAAATGAATCCTTAAATTTTCCCCCGACCTTTTTCACAGCAGACATTTTGACTTGTCATTGGAGGAAAAGCACAGCTGAGATTGATAACCTTAACGATGGCTCAGTTCCATCAAGTGTCCCAGTAAGATATTTCAGTGAGTCAGCATTGACAATACCAGGACCTCTCCTAAGTGGAATGCAGCCATCAGTAATGGTTTAATACCAGGGCCTCTCCTAAGTGGAATGCAGCCATCATTAATGGTTTAATACCAGGACCTCTCCTAAGTGGAATGCAGCCATCATTAATGGTTTAATACCAGGGTCTCTCCTAAGTGGAATGCAGCCATCATTAATGGTGCAATACCAGGGTCTCTCCTGCTGTGGAATGCAGCCATCATTAATGGTTTAATACCAGGGTCTCTCCTAAGTGGAATGCAGCCATCATTAATGGTTTAATACCAGGACCTCTCCTAAGTGGAATGCAGCCATCAGTAATGGTTTAATACCAGGGTCTCTCCTAAGTGGAATGCAGCCATCATTAATGGTTTAATACCAGGGTCTCTCCTAAGTGGAATGCAGCCATCATTAATGGTTTAATACCAGGGTCTCTCCTAAGTGGAATGCAGCCATCATTAATGGTTTAATACCAGGGTCTCTCCTAAGTGGAATGCAGCCATCATTAATGGTTTAATACCAGGGTCTCTCCTAAGTGGAATGCAGCCATCATTAATGGTTTAATACCAGGGTCTCTCCTTAGTGGAATGCAGCCATCATTAATGGTTTAATACCAGGGTCTCTCCTAAGTGGAATGCAGCCATCAGTAATGGTTTAATACCAGGGTCTCTCCTAAGTGGAATACAGCCATCAGTAATGGTTTAATACCAGGGTCTCTCCTAAGTGGAATACAGCCATCAGTAATGGTTTAATACCAGGACCTCTCCTAAGTGGAATGCAGCCATCATTAATGGTTTAATACCAGGGTCTCTCCTAAGTGGAATACAGCCATCAGTAATGGTTTAATACCAGGGTCTCTCCTAAGTGGAATACAGCCATCAGTAATGGTTTAATACCAGGGTCTCTCCTAAGTGGAATGCAGCCATCATTAATGGTTTAATACCAAGGTCTCTCCTAAGTGGAATGCAGCCATCATAAATAGTTTTGAATACACCTGTGCTTTTCCTACAATGGCATGTCAACATGTCTGCCGTGAAAAAGGTCTATTCAACAGTTTAGAAACACTGCATATAACACTACATGCACATAATATTCAAGTTATTGCCCTAATTCCGAAAAAGACGATATTCCAGCTAAGCTGTTTACACGGCTAATGAAAGTGACTATTCTCGTTTACATGTAGCCGTGCAAATATTATTTTTTTTTCAAAGTTTTCCAGCGGCGGCGGACTTGTTGGATCGTGTGAACAAAGCGTCCCTCTTTCATTCCTTCAACCAGCTTCTTGAAAAGCTCGGCGTAGTGATGTGTGCGCATATCTGAAAACCTGATGATATCCAAGTCTTTGATAATGTTTAACAGTAGCTGTGTTTCTCCTTCTTATTGGGTCTGCAGCCTCACAAACTGTTGGCTGGTTGGTTTGTGTACAGTAACCATAGCAACGCACAGAGCTGACCGTACGCTGTAAAAAGGCAAGAGGGCTTAAACTGCGGTATAAACCCCAATTGAGACGCACATTCTGAATACGCTGTATACATGTTGAAAGAATGTCTCTAAATCCTGAATAGTACCGGAATATCCCACATCTTATTCGGAAAATGCTATATTCAGAAAAAGGCCTTATTCTGAATTTCCAACAGGAATACGTAGTTTACATGACACTTATCGCACTCGGAATATTGTCATATTCGGAATAATAGTGTAATATTGGTGTGTATGTAAACGTAATCAGTCTTTCACCTAGTGGTGGTGTCATTAGTGAGTCATGTTGCTGTTCCGTGTGTGTGTATTTATTGGGTACTTTGTTTGATGGATACATGATACACTCCCAATAGATAATCAGAATAGCACCACATTTGGTGCCATATTCTGCAGTTAAAAATTCTTCTCAAATGCTTTGATAAAATGGAAGGGATTATTCTGAAACGACAAATGTTGTCAAATGTTTACTTTGACACCCTCTATCTTATTCATTAACTTGCACGTCATGTGAAAGAGTTAAATCGGACAGAAAATTGTTAAGGTCCGATAACCTGTCAATAACCGTAAGAGTTTAACATTAAGAGTTACACTGATGTGTCTCAGTAGTGAACACGCATAGAGCCAAGAGATCCATTTTGGATTGTAAATGATTTAAGGTAGGCACAGGCTTCATGTAGCATGTTTGTCACAAATACAGATCAGAAACCTACTAAACACAATTTGAATCAAAGAACCATATGAACATGAACATAGTACTTTCATGACTTACCATTGCTGGAATGTTTGCTTGCCATATTCAGGTTTCAGAGTAGAGAGTCGATACTGCGGCTGAAGTAAAAGTCTTTCTGGTGCTGCACCTCTTTATATGGCTTCATGCATTAAAACACATCCATTTATGATTGCACTATAAAGTCAGAGAAAGACAGATAAACCAGGATGTGTATGGAGTTGATTCAGTTACTGTACAGTGTAGTTAAATCATAATTAACCATTCAAATTGAGCCTTAGTGATGGAAAGTGAACCATAATATATGTATTTATAGAAATACTCTTTGGTCTGTCTTTTAAAATCTCTTGAATTTTAGTTTACATACAACTGGTCTGCCTCTTAAGTTCTACTTTCATACAATGGGCATAAATTATTAACTTTCAGAGCCATGCATCACTTGTGTCTTGGACACACATTTATGTTTGTTCCCTGTTCCTGGTGTGTTCCAGCCTTAGCCTAATAGATGAAGAGACAATTTACCTGCCCACTATGATGGCACTACTCTGCCCTACAAAGGCAAAAGACCTCAACTCGTGAGTGAGGATCTGAAAAATTACTTGTGAATTATAGGTGGGACACAGGAAATCTGGCAATTAGATGTTTTAGTAATGACATTTATCTACAAGAAAAATCTTGAGCTCAAACTTGACTTTTTGACTGTTGACCTCTATTATGAAGTTAATGTACTCTGCCTTTGTATTGTCCGCTAAAAGTGACACGTCACACCAAGGCAAGAGGCAGTAACTTCTACATTATCTATGTTTGGTTGCTGATCACCATTCACAAAATCATTATACTAGCACGTGTGTGTGTGTGTGTGTGTGTGTGTGTGTGTGTGTGTGTTGTGTGTGTGTAGTAACACCTGCATAAAATCTGAAGATCATGTCATATATTTAAAATTACTTATAGCCATCTACGTAGTGCTAACCTTTTCCCCAACTCAATTTTAGCGTTTCAAAACAAAGTCAATGAGCAGTAACAGCTGTTATGGTGTTCTGCCTTTGGTTTCTCCAGGGCTTTTGGAAGTCACTGTTAAGACAACTCATTATTTTCCCGAAAAAATAACGAAATTGACTCAAGATCCTTATCTGCATGAAAAACGATGTCTTGAATGACCCAAAAATATCACAAACTCATTTTCGACCAAAAGCTAAGTTACTTCCTTTTGCCTTTGCAGGGCAGTACTGCAGGTAAACATTAGCTAAATATTATAAGTTATGCAGAATAGCAGCATTTAGGGCTTTAAGCCTATGACTTTGCTGCCTCCCAGTACATTAGAATAATGGAGGGCTTCTTAAAGTCCGGACCAAGCATCTATACCGAATGGCATGTCTATCTGGACCCAGCCCATACATTGTGTCATGAATACACCTATAAAGTGTAGTGTTTTCTTATCCCTCCTGGATAAAGGTACAGCTGGGTACCCTTATTGGTACAAAAATTGACCAGCACAAATGAGCACTCAACTTGAATGTATGTTGTTTAAACGTTACAAGTTAGTTAATTAAATATTTCTTTATTGCCAATCATCCCAGATCTCTGTTATTGAGTAAAAATCAGATACAGACCTTTGAGGAAACGTTTGAAAACCCCTGTATGCGTTTTATAGGCACGTTGGTGAAACATTTTGGGATGCACATGGACTGAAGCAGTCCTGGGCAGATTACAAAATGAATGTACCATGAAAATGGACTGTCATATCCAGGTACGTCGTTAGGCCTATTTTAGGGGGGCTGAAGCTACCCCAAATGTTCCTAAGCCCCCCCTAAATAAGAATAACAATAACATTTCGATTTATCATTAACCATATCCTCATTCATATTTAGATGCAACAAACTATATATATCCAGCTACAAAAAAATAGCCGAGAAGTCGGAAGTTAGACAGAAGTACAAAGAGTTGTTGTGCTATCAAGATGATGCACCGTCTAGTTGCATTGGTATGAACTGGCAGCTTTCAGAGAGTTGCATATCGACACGTTGCAAGTAACTGGGGGATTCATCTTGTCTCGTCGCTACTCTTTAGTCTGAACTCGCTATGCAACCTCCCCCCCACAAACACTCACACCGATACACACGCTAATGCACCTAGTGTGATACAGAGTGAAATTGTTTGTCAGGTTTTGGACATTTTGGATGTGTTCATGTGACTAATTTGCATTTCGAAGTCATGAAATTTGCATCAGGGTTTTTTATCTTAAAGGATAAGACAGAAGGAACAGAGTAGAAATGGAAGAAGAGGATATGTCTGTCACTTTTTACTTGTTAACACATTGGTTTCTTGACTGGTTATTGACATAAGTGTAGCTCTTATACAGTAACAAAGTATGTGAGTGCAAAGATAATAAAAGCAAGACAATACAGAATAAAGGAATTGAATAAAAATAAAAAATTATTAAAATACTAAAAACCTCTAAGAGCAACCAAAGGCCATTGAAAACATGTACATAGATGTCTTGAGATGGGTTTCAAAACTATCAATGGGGGGACATCAGAGACAAAGTGGAAGATTATTCCAACACTCATTGTCTTGCAGGTGAGACAATGAGGACTGGCCAACACCCAGGTAGCATCACATATTCTAGAGTTATCCATACAAATATGCTAAACAAAGCAATGAAATGAAAAGGTTAACCCCATAATAAAACATTTCTTACAGTGTGCGTCTTAACATTATACTAAAACATGGTCATAGCTGTGCAAACAAATCAGTTGATCTTCTTTGGAACATTTATTGATACATTTCTTTCAAAATCTAAACCGTTTACTCTCTCAGTTATCTATTTAAAGGGTGTTTGCACACAAGGACACCATTGATGCTTTGAAAAACAATTATGCAACTTGGATTTAGGCATCAATGCCTTAGCCATCAACTGGCTTCACCAGATGCACTTTTGGAGAAAGTTGTCAGCTGATTTTCAGGGCAATGAGTAACCACAAACACCTACACATGAATACCAATGCCTTCCTGGTGCTACACATCTTTATATGGCTTTATACATTAAAAACACATCCATTCATGATTGTACTATCAAGTCAGAGAAAGAGAGATAATCCTGGATGTATATGAAGTTGTTTCAGTTACTGTACAGTTTAGTTAAATCATATTCAAATGTTCAGCCTTCGTGATTGAATGTGAACCAAATGTAATTGCATGTATAGTAATACAAATATAAAAGCTTGTCCAGCCAGCCCACGCCGTTTAACATTGTGATTAAAAAGGTGGAATTTTTCCATCATTGTTATTGCTGGATTAGTTTTCCATACAGTATATTATTCTGCAGCTCAATACATCAATAGATAACATTAGACAATCAGGGGAATGCTAGTCTGGATCAACCACGGTTCAAAACAGAGTTTATAATTTACACTCCCTGCCTTGTTAGGAAATTGTACACTTGCCTTTCTTTTCTGCTTTCTCTCTGGCCTCTTTGTCATGCATTTCCTCCAACTTTTTTCTTTGCTCTTTCAGAAGTCTTTCATGCTCTGCCTTTAATTGTTGAATCATCTTCCGCTGCTTCTCCTCTATTGTCTTCTCCATCTCCCTCTTCTTCTCCTTTTCTCTCTTTTCCATCTCCTTCCATTCCTCCTTCCTTCTTGTCTCCCAGTCTTTCCTCTCCTCCCTTTTTTCTCTACCCACTCCTTCTCTATATCGAGCTTTCTCTTTTCCAAATCTATCTTTAGCTTCTCCATCGTACTGTTTAATGCAAGCAAGCCTGCCATGTCCTTCATTTTTGTAGTATACCTCACTCTTTCCCTCTTCAAATCATTAATATCATGTTCTACCCTTTTTCTCTCTCTTCTCTCTTCCCCAATTTCAGCCTGGAATTTCTCAGCAATTTTTTTAATTTTTTCTTCATATTCAGCTCGTAGATTCTTCTCCAGTTCTTTCATCTCTTTGCACATTTGCTCCTCTTTCTCTTTCAGTATGCGTTGTTTCTCCTGTTCAATTGCCCTTTCTGCCTTTTGGAACATTTCATTGGTGTAGTGGCTTCCTCCGTTCTTCTGGACTATGGTTCTGATCTTCTTAAGCAGCTCGGTGACCTGCGAGCGATTCTCCAGATCATTATTAAAGACATGGTACTGACCGTTGCACCTGGCCACAAGTTCCTGCAGGTCTGGGCTGTCCTTTAAAAACTCCTCAATGGTGGTGTTTTTAAGAAGGTCTCCATGAGTAAAGAGAACCATGCTGTATTTGTCTGTATCCTGGCCAAACATTTCTCTGATCTTCTGCACTGACTGCTTTTCCTCTTCTGTGAATCTGCCGAGTGCGATGACAACCAGGAAGACATGGGGTCCAGGAGAAGAATAGGAGATGCACTGGCCTATGTCTTTATGTGTTTTATCCTGGTCCCACCTGGTGTCAAAGAGTCCTGGGGTGTCAATAACCGAAATCCTTTGTCCATCCACTTCAGCATAGGCCTTAGAACATTCATCAGTCATAGACTTGGCGCTGAACTTTGATTCAAAGCAGTTATGCCCAATAATGGTGTTTCCTGTGGCACTCTTCCCAATTCCAGTCTTCCCCACCATCACAATCCTCAGCTCCTCATCATTTCGTAGAATAGCTTCTGTTTGAAAGGATGAAGAATAGAAAATTAGAAGTTAACCCTTTAAGCATTTTTAAGTTTTCACAAATATCCATCAGTGTCAATGGGTGACTTTTCTCCCCCGAAATACATCCCTCATAGGTCAAGCAGCAATTACGATACACTTTTATGGTTTCTTGTGAGGCAGGGCCCTGTATTGGCTGTAGTATATGTATTGTATGTATGTACATGTAGTTATGACGGAAGCAAAGCAGGAAGGGATTTAGACCCAGAAAGTCCAATAAGGGTGGGCAGGAGTGGACATGGATAGATACAGTAAACAGCAAGTTTTTTCAAAGTTTTAACAATTTTAACGTTAACAACATTAACAACATCTTTAAATCCGCCAAGTTACCTTTTTTTTTGGTTTAGATATGAGGACAGAAAACACTCCTGTGGGTCGGATTATAGGGGGGGACAAACGGTCAGTATTGTTGTATGTTTAGGAGGACTTGTTGGTTGATCCAACACCATTTTTTTCAATTAGAAAGAAATGCCTAACAATATTTAGATAAAAACAATAATACTAATAATAAAACAAGTTGGAAATCCAACTGTCATTTGCCAGTTTTTATTTTTCCATAAGTAATTTAAAATATGACAGTGATTCTGCAGCCTTCTTCAGCAAAGGAGTTCAAGATCTGAGGGGTACAGACTGTAAACCAGGTCCCTTTAAGTCCTGATCCAGGACTTACAGTAGGAACAGCCAGCAGAGCCCTGCTTGATAATCTGAGGCTGCACTCTTGCTCATCGGTGAGAATCAAATTAAATAAAATTAAGTGCTTTAAGGCTAATTAGGAAAATCTTAAAATCAATTCTAAAATTCACTGGTCACCAGTGAAGACAGGGCTGATATGATTTTGTCTTTTAGTTTTCTTAAATTCAACTAACGCTGAAAGTGTGAGATGGCTGTTTGTCCCAGAATACAGTGTATTACAATAATTGAACTGAGATACATACAGCTGCTACATTATCTAAGGAACTCGTGTTGCAATGAGCACAGACTGAAATGTTTCCAGACACTAAAACAGGATGCACACAGTTGTCATGGTTTGTGGTTTGTGAAGTTATTGAAGTTAACTATCTGTTAGTGATTTAAACATAAACATTTAAACATTTATTTGTTTATTTTAACATTGTAAACGCAAATTTTAAATATTATTGTATATATCTGCTGTCAATTTACCGTTAGCCATGTGCTTGTCCATATAATCTGACAAAATACACACTTAATTGAAACAGGCTAACATTAAGTTAACTGTCTATATTTACTTTCAGAGGCGTCACCAGCAAGCCCGGATTATCCATAAGGGCACTTGGGCAAGTGCCCAGGGGCACCAACCATTCACAACCAGTGGGGGGGGCACCACATGACACAAGCTTTAACAATATTTTCCATAAATTGTTATATTATTCACTTGAAATTGTTGAAAGACCTTACATGAACACTGATTTCACAATAATAATAATAATAATAATAATAATAATACATTATAAATAAATCAATATTACATGACCACTATCACTCCCCCTCCCCACTCTGTCAGAGTTGAGTTGGTCCACAGGTACACGCAAATGTATCATTTGGGGGATGGAGCGGGGGAGGGGGGTTAACAATAATCAAAAGTGGCCAGTTTAACCCCCCCAAAAATGTTATCATAATTAACTGTTATAAAAAATGATAAGTGGTTGGCTTTCTTGATTCAGTGTAATTAGCAAGCAAAGACAAACATGTATCACACAAACCCCCCCACCTCTGGGTGTTTTTCAAGCCAGTGCGCTTCGTGAGTTTATTCAGCGCTGCAGAGAAGGGTAAAAGACCGGTCCACAGTCTGCACTTCTTTTCCTAGAACTCGTATTTCTTTCAGAGGACTTTGTGCAATAAATCCATATTCTTAGATCTAATATTGATAGTCTTTTGTCCATATCTTATTCATTTTAGTTCCTTTTATTGTCGTTAGCTGTGATGCTTAAGCAGTTTTAGCTTTCCCATGATGCTTTTGAAAGTTTTTGAACAATCAGAGGAGTTGCTTTCAGGGCCCGTGAAATAAAGTTGGAAAAATACATATTTGACCTACCCACAATGCTGCAATATATAGTATTGATTTTGGCTTTTTGAATTGATAGACATTTTGAATTGAGAAAGTTTGAATATAGTGCTCACTGCTCATATGCCTACATGTATGTATCTGGATAAGTTAGGTGTTAGGCTTTGAGGTATAGTGCCCAGGGGCACCACACTGTCCTAATACAGCTCTGGTCACCAGGGGCCAGTTGTTCAAAGGTAAAATGATCGGATTTTGGTTATCGGATTGGATCAAATCTTGACAATATTACAGATTAGATAACGGAATCCAATCCAATTAATCTGGATCAAACCTTCAGTTTGTGTTGTTAAAAACTTTTCAGTAGGATTTGGATAACTTTGATCCAAAAAAAACAGGATTATCCAGATCCCAACAGGGGCTAGGATTTCAAGGTGGATTCCAGGATGAAAATGTAGTAAAACTTTAAAATTGGTAAAATAATACATTTGTATCATTTAGTGTATATGCACAGATACTCCTTGCAGAGGAACAAATCAAGCTGACCAAACTGCAGCAAACCAAAGCGAAACTTCAGATCTGCCTCCGAAAAGCAAGGCTTGGAAATGCTCGTCTCTCCTCCTCAGATGAAGAAGAACCTGAACATTCTTTATTTTGTTAACTATTGGACATTTAGTCTTTTTTTTTAAGACGTTTTCAAAATGTCCACAATGTATTTGTTAATGTATATTTGTTTTTATTTGTTGTAACCCAGATGAGGGGTCATGATAGAAATTATGAATGGAAGTGGATGGTTATGTTATTTTTGTGTTTTGTCTCAAAATAAGAAACACCTGTTCTTTACATAGCTGGTAACCCACATTGTGACAATGTTGTCCCATTTAGAGCACTGGTAATCCAGATTTGGTAATCTTGAAAAGTGTGTATCTGCATAAGGGTGATCCAATCCAATGTTGCTTTGAAAAAACGACATAAAAGACGGATTACCTGATCCTGAATAGCAAAAAATGGGATTTCCATATCCGGATAATTTTGATCCAGATTAAATGTTTTGAACAACTGGCCCCAAGTAATGTTCAAAACTGAAAATAAATTGCAAAATAAGATTATTTAAAACAAAATAAGTTACAGTTAACAGAATTAATTGTTTTTTGTCTGTGGGTTAGGGTTTAAATATACCTTCAGGAAGACAGGTATTTTAGAAATTGGGATGGCACTACATAACTACATCGTGGTTAAATTGTACTCCTTGATCAAGATTTCATTTAATGCTTCTGTGTAAGAACCTTCGTGTATCTGAGCTGTTCTTTCCATTTACAAAAACATACTGAAAACAACTTTAAGTCAAAGAATATAATAATAATAATAATAATAATAATAATAATAATAATAATAATAATAATCACAATACAATCACAACAATTTTATCAATAGTAAAATAGAATATAAACATGAATATATTACTGTCATGACTTACCACAGTTGGAATTGTTTGCCATGTTCGGGTTTAAGAGTAGAGAGTCGATACTGCTGCTGAAGTGAAAGTCTTTCTTGTGCTGCACCTCTTTATATTGCTTCATGCATTAAATCACATCCATTTATGATTGTACTATCGAGTCAGAGAAAGAAAGATAAACCTGGATGTGTAAGAAGTTGGTTCAGTTATTGTACAGTGTAGTTAAATCATATTCAACCCTTTTGATTTAGCCTTAGATATTGTGAACCATAATGTAATCCATATTTCATACTACAAAAGCAGATACAGGCTTTTCTTGTTCGCTTTCAACAATTGTGCACTAATTATGTCAACATGCCCCAATGGATATACATCACTTTGGATGATGGGAAGTTCTGATGTGATCCAAATTCACAGGGTTGATACTAAGAGCTGTCAATCTTTTTCTATAATACCATTCAAATTTCTTTTTATATTTGAATATTTAATGCTCAAATGCAGCCTGTTATTAATATGTACTACACTACTCAGGCTTATGCATTGTCAATGTCACTATAAGCATGTGGTTGTTGTTACACGTTCTGTCCACTAGAGGGACTTCTAACATTAGACTGGTCTTGAAGGGGCTCTACGTCATGGCGCATTGCACGCAACTTTGTTTACATTCATTTTCCACCATAAGCACACAGAGACAAACACAAATCAACAGAGAACTCTGTAATCAAACATGATCAACAAGTGTAGTGAGGTGGCTCCGTTGAAAAAGCTAAAGGTGCTCGATTAGCACAATGACATCATGCTAGAAAGCACAGCTGAAATGATTTGTCATAAACTAACAATAGTGTTAGCCACGATGCTAACGGCATTGATAACTAAGACAAACGGTGCTGTCACTACTTTTTTGGTGATTTAAAAGCAACCTTTTTCTTGCAGATTGTCGTGTTAAGTTAAAGCTAACTCTGACAGCTGTAGGGCAGCTAACATTAACTTTAGCTGTCCCCATGACGCTCCCAGCTAAGCTCCTATAACTCACTACGCAGTTAGGAAACCAGAATGAGCTAACTAATGTTAACATAAGCATTTTGGCTTGGTGGATGTTGATTTTAAAGTCATGTTAAAACTTATTTCCCCTCCTTCCGATTTCCAGCTGTAGCCTGTCACTCCCCCTGAACTAACGTTACGTGAGACGTAACGTTAGCTCCGTGATGTTGTGCTAATATTACTCGGTATGTAACCTTAGCTTAAACCCCAATGCTTAGACCTCATAATGCCTTGTCTTTCTCACTCTCGCTAAGTTATTGTTCATAAGACTTGACATGAGGCTAAGGTGAGAAGAGGGAGATTAGCTAACGTTAACCAACATATTTATAAAAAAGTCATTTGAATAGTATTGATTTTTTTACTATTCAAATTATATTCAACTTTCGGTATTCGTTCCAACAGCACACAGTTGAAACCTTTCATACTTTATGGGAAATTTTACGTAACCTGGATTTACATAACAGTTTTTAAATTTTTTTTTTTTAACTACAGAAATTGCTAAATTCTATTTGATAGTTAATTTTCCAGCAAGGAAATGGAAGCTTATTGCTTTAAATTCAAAATGTGCCTGTTTGGAACGGGCTGATTGCTCGGCCTTTGTGTTGCTGCTTGTAGCTTAAAGACCTCATATTATGCTCATTTTCAGGTTCATAATTGTATTTAGAAGTTATATGAGAATAAGTTTACATGGTTTACACACCATATTTTTGTTGTACTGCACATTGCTGCAGCTCCTCTTTTCACCCTGTGTTCAGGTCTATGTTTTAGCTACAGAGTGAGACATCTCACTTCTGTTCCATCTTTGTTGGGAGTCACACACGCACAGTACCTAGGTAAGGACTACTAGCCAGTCAGGAGCAGAGTATGAGGGCGTGCCCTGACAGTACCTAGGTAAGGACTACAAGCCAGTCAGAAGCAGAGTATGAGCGCGTGCCATGCTAGCAGCTAGGTAACGTGTAAAGTAAAGGCTGGACTACCAGAGAGCTGTTTGGAGCAGTTTGTGAACAGTGTTTTCTGTTGGAGATGGTAAGGCCCTTTGGGGTGGACATTGGGCATTTTCACTTTGTAAACCTATAACATGCACAAAAAAGATATGTAACACAATAAAGTAAAGGGAAAAAGCCAAAAAGCATAATTTGAGCACTTTTAAAAAAGATGTTAAAAGAAATGTCAGTGATATCAAATCATTGGCCTTTCAGTAGAAAATGAACAAAAAGCACTTGAACTATGCATTTGAGTTTAAAAGGAAAGGTGGACCTTAAGTGTTCTCACAGGTAAAAATGATCCCCCAACATAATGATGCATGCATAATAATAAAGTAATTTATAATTCTACTCGTACCTGAAGATCAATAACTTATATTTTCATTTTGTATTAATGTTATATTTTTCCTAAACAATTATGTCAACACAAATTTAGTATTCCAATTAAACTGCATTTCAGGTGATTTATTCTGGTTCTTTCTGATTTATTCATCTCGGTTGGTCCGTGTGGTTGCCGGGGTTCTTTTTCTACCTCCCTGACTGGCACCTTGCACCATGGTTTGTGTTGGCTGGGTCCAGGTTGCTATAGTTGCTGGGTGGGGGGTAGCTGTGCTGTGTCCCCAGGGCGGTTGTTCGCTTTGCTCCCAACAAAGTCTCTTACTGGTGGGGAGTGAGGCAGATACAGCTAACGTTAAGTGGCTAATTTAATTATGGTTAAGTCCAGTGCTGTTATTCTTGGTCAAAACAATCATAATAAAAATGTGTGAAAAGCGTGTTAAATGTTGTTACCTAATGTTATCGTACAGTTTAGCCTCCAAGAATTAGCATGAGCCACTTGTAAATGTAGCACATTGTAGTAATTTGGATTAATATTACATACAGTGGGGAGAACAAGTATTTGATACACTGCCGATTTTGCAGGTTTTCCTACTTAAAAACCATGTAGAGGTCTGTAATTTTTATCATAGGTAGATGAGACAAAAATAGAGCTTTTTGGTCTAAACTCCACTCGCCGTGTTTGGAGGAAGAAGAAGGATGAGGACAACCCCAAGAACACCATCCCAACCGTGAAGCATGGAGGTGGAAACATCATTCTTTGGGATGTTTTTCTGCAAAGGGGACATGACGACTGCACCGTATTGAGGGGAGTAAGAGCATTGAAGAGGAGTCGTGGCTGGGTCTTCCAGCATGACAACGACCCAAAACACACAGCCAGGGCAACTAAGGAGTGGCTCCGTAAGAAGCATATCAAGGTCCTGGAGTGGCAGGAATCGTTTCAGCCCTAGTGGCAGTGACAGAAGAGAGAGAGAGAGAGAGAGAGAGAAAGAGAGAGAGAGAGAGAGAGAGAGAGAGAGAGAGAGAGAGACGTTGTGTCCTGTCGTATGATCGTTAACAAATTTAACACTTCAGCAGAGGTGTTCATTTCCATACAGGTTTAGTGGCTTGACGGTTAACTGTGAAATATGGATTTGATTTGCGGGGTATTTTGGCAACGGTAATGTTATTAGTGTTGTAAGTTTAGCAGTATACTTAATTAACCCGGGATTACGTTCTGTTTCTGTTATTATGTTCTGTCAGCTCACAGCAATTTAATACAATACCAAGAAAAGAGTCCCTCCCGCTGTTGTTGTCGCATGTGGCTTCTGCGTGTGATGTGCAGGTTACCTTCCCCCTAAACACGGACACACATATACAGAAACGTCTCCCTGCCACTTGTTGTCTGTAGCTGGATGTGCTTTGCACGTGTGGGATTAAAAAAGTAAAAGGTAAAGGTACTTTATTTGTCATATACACGTACATGTAGCGAAATTCATTCTCTGCATTTAACCCATCCCTCAAGGGAGCAGTGGGCAGCCAATGCCAGCGCCCGGGGACCAACTCCAGATCTGAGCCAGTGCCTTGATCAAGGGCACTGACTGGAGAACCTAGTACATGTTTTTGATGGTGGGGGAAACCGGAGCACCCGGAGGAAACCCACGCAAACAGGGGGAGAACATGCAAACTCCACACAGAAAGGCCCCAGAACGACCTGGATTCAAACACAGAACCTTCTTGCTGTGAGGCCACAGTGCTAACCACTGGGCCAGCATGCTGCCTCGGGATGGCCTGGGATTCTGAAACGTCATTAAATTCGTGAATTGTCGTTTGTTTATTCAAAGTCAAAGACAGTCCAAAGTAGTGCTACTTTGCACATTTTTGTGGGTCTAAGGTGTATGTCACATTTTAGCTACCAAAGCTCCACTGCTCTCTGTCTGTGGGAGTGGCCAGCGGCTAGAGCGGCAAAAGCCAATGTTGTCACATCCAGTCCAGTGTCAAGTTTCTGTGTTTAGTTGTTTTCATGTTTTCTGTTGGTTTTCCATTTCCTGTTTTATTTTGAAGGTTCTCTGTTCTCCCCAAGGGGGTAAGCTTCGCTTCTGAACTCGAACCTCCTATGGCGCCATTTTGATGCTAAAAAACGATTACCTCCTGTTAGTATTCCACTGACTGCCATTCATTTTGACGTCACTTACACAGCGAATAAATTTACATCTGAAGCGTTTAAAGACTCTATTTGTCCGTTGTTTATTTCTAAAGAAACACGACAATGTATAAAAGGCTCCATTACCTTGTACCTCAAGTTATGGCTCCGTAGCAGACGCTTTTATAAAAATAGGCTAACGATTGGGTCATAACCACGAGACTTACTGTCACACAGTAGAGGAATTACCGTATAGTACAGGAGAAGCTCACAGGCAGTTTCGACTTACATTAGCTGTTTAGGTTTAATGACTAATGTTAACTAGCATGTTAGTGATCAGTAATTAGCCTGTGCCTATGTTATCTCCTTACATATACCTACGCTCTCCGTCTCTGTAAGATTGGGAATGATTGAGATTTCTCTTGGCACAGCTACCAGAAGACTTCACACTTTCAGACAGGTTGCTCAGGTCACATTTACTCTGTCTCTCTCAGTTGGAGGCCGCGCAGTAGCGTTGTCAGAAGTAGAGGTCACCGGAAAAGTGCTTCTAATATCCTTCACTGGTCTCCGTCCAGAGACACGGGATCTGCTGGTTCATTCTTATATACTGTCTATGGTTCTCCCTAGTCTTGTCTTGTATTACTTCCTGTCTTGTGTTTTCCCGCCTGTTAGATTGTATGCCCAGCCCTGATGTGTTTCACCTATTGTGTCACCTGTCCCTTGTTAGTCCTCGTTACCTGGTGCATTTAGTCTCTGTTATGTCTTTGTCTATTTTCGGGTCATTGTGTACTGTTGGTGGGTGAGATGGGGTTTCCCTGTTGCTTAGTTTCCTTGTGGTTTTTATGTCTCTAGTTTCCCCTGTGATTTTTGAATTGTTTTTGCTCTGCCAGTTTCTAGACACCTTTTGTTGTGGTTTTCTTGTTAATAAATTCTCAACTCTGAACTGAACTGCATTTGGGTCCAAGCATAGCTACTTACCTCTCTATCGGATCGTGACAGATCGTGACAAATGTGTGCTTCTTTTACCCATATATTTAACGATATCTTTTGCATTTCTAATCCAAACAACGTCAAACTGAAACTCAACTTCTAATAAATCAGAAAACAAATACACCAACAAAAAGTATGAACTAAATACTAAATGAATAAAAAAGTAAAATGTATAGCCTGTAATAATTTAATGTTTTAATGTCTCCCGAAGGGGTGTGTGTGTGTGTGCGTGTGTGTGTGTGTGTGTGTGTGGATCCTGTTAATGTTATGATGGAAGTGTGTTTTGATATTTAAACAAACAATCCGTCAATGGTGAAATAAAAGCCTCTTGTTTACGAGACCGGTCTGAGAGACCTCCAGCTTCTCTGAGCGTGACTGTCCGAGCGATGAGCTAGCGGCCCCGGCAGGCGCTAGCTGACCGTTGCGTCACTTCATGGAGCTTCTCAACTCTGAAAATTTTGAAGCAAATTGTCAATTTGGCATCAATTTTCGCAAGACTGCCTATATTCGAAATCCAAACTCTCGCCTAAAACGTTGTCAGAAGTGAATTTAGCGATGAATAAGATGGCGAAAATTATTAAAATTGTCCTGTTGTTGGTCTGTTTATGTACTGGAAACCAGACCCTCGTTGAATGCCGAAATGAATGTTGGCATACAGATGCTACCAAGTTCATACAAGTTACCAACCAATGCATCCTCGGTAAAATGGGCGTGTCAAGAACATTTCTGGGAATCTTAACTGTTCTTGGTGAAATGCGAACTTGTGTATTGGGACAGTAGTTTGGCAACACAAGATGAGGTTTCACAGAGACACAAGAACACAGGTCAATAGAAGAACACAGATTGAGAAACGCTCTTTATCTCTTGTCGGATCATTGTGTACTGTTGGTGGGTGAGATGGGGTTTCCCTGTTGCTTAGTTTCCTTGTAGTTTTTGTGTCTCTAGTTTCCCCTGTGATTTTTTTTTTTTGAACTCGTTTTTGCTCTGCCAGTTTCTGGGCAGCTTTTCTTGTAGTTTTTGTAATGGCAAATTTTATTATTTTAATGATTGTTTTAATATTCTACAAGATTATTAAATTTGTTCATGTGTAGATTCAAAAGGCTCCAAGTGAAACAGCTGGCAACCGTGAACTTTGAGTCTAGCTGATGTCTTATGAGAAGACCTCAGACTCTCATACTGTTTACTTTTAGCAGATAGAGTGAAGAAGGCCATAAAACTGACTGAACCGTGTCTCCTTCTGTCTCCTGAGATAAACTGTTGTTTAGGCTAATGTTAAGAACAGGAGCAGAGGGGATGGTGATTCAATGATTTGACTGTTAATGATGTCTCTTTTCAACTATGGCCATGCTAAAGATAATGGAGAGGGGTGGCTTAACGGAGTTTCTTCACTAGGACTATATGATGTCTCATCTTGTGTTCATTGATAAACACTCCTGCTGCTGACGAGAAAAACTATCTCTACATTTTCTTGTTAATAAATTCTCAACTCTGAACTGAACTGCATTTGGGTCCAAGCCTCGCTACTTACCTCTCTAACAGATTGTGACAAATGTGTGCTTCTTTTACACACACACACACACACATATATACAGTGCCCTTGGAAAGTATTCGGCCCCTTGAACTTTTCGACCTTTTGTCACATTTCAGGCCTCAAACATAAAGATATAAAACTGTAATTTTTGTGAAGAATCAACAACAAGTGGGACACAATCATGAAGTGGAACGAAATTTATTGGATATTTCAAACCTTTTAAACAAATAAAAACTGAAATATTGGGCGGGGCAAAATTATTCAGCCCCCCTTAAGTTAATACTTTGTAGCGCCACCTTTGTTCTGCGATTCCAGCTATCGTCGCTTGGGGTATGTCTCTATCAGTTTTGCACATCGAGAGACTGACATTTTTGCCCATTCCTCCTTGCAAAACAGCTCGAGCTCAGTGAGGTTGGATGGAGCGTTTGTGAACAGCAGTTTTCAGTTCTTTCCACAGATTCTAGATTGGATTCAGGTCTGGACTTTGACTTGGCCATTCTAACACCTGGATATGTTTATTTGTGAACCATTCCATTGTAGATTTTGCTTTATGTTTTGGATCATTGTCTTGTTGGAAGACAAATCTCCATCCCAGTCTCAAGTCTTTTGCAGACTCCATCAGGTTTTCTTCCAGAATGGTCCTGTATTTGGCTCCATCCATCTTCCCATCAATTTTAACCATCTTCCCTGTCCCTGCTGAAGAAAAGCAGGCCCAAACCATGATGCTGCCACCACCATGTTTGACAGTGGGGATGGTGTGTTCAGGGTGATGAGCTGTGTTGCTTTTTACGCCAAACATAACGTTTTGCATTGTTGCCAAAAAGTTCGATTTTGGTTTCATCTGACCACAGCACCTTCTTCCACATGTTTGGTGTGTCTCCCAGGTGGCTTTTTGGCAAACTTTAAACAACACTTTTATGGATATCTTTAAGAAATGGCTTTCTTCTTGCCACTCTTCCATAAAGGCCAGATTTGTGCAGTATACGACTGATTGTTGTCCTATGGACAGAGTCTCCCACCTCAGCTGTAGATCTCTGCAGTTCATCCAGAGTGATCATGGGCCTCTTGGCTGCATCTCTGATCAGTCTTCTCATTGTATGAGCTGAAAGTTTAGAGGGACGGCCGGGTCTTCTAGATGTGTAGTGGTCTGATACTCCTTCCATTTCAATATTATCGCTTGCACAGTGCTCCTTGGGATGTTTAAAGCTTGGGAAATCTTTTGTATCCAAATCCGGCTTTAAACTTCCACAACAGTATCTCGGACCTGCCTGGTGTGTTCCTTGTTCTTCATGATGCTCTCTGCCTTTACACGGACCTCTGAGACTATCACAGAGCAGGTGCATTTATACGAGACTTGATTACACACAGCTGGATTCTATTTATCATCATTAGTCATTTAGGTCAACATTGGATCATTCAGAGATCCTCACTGAACTTCTGGAGAGAGTTTGCTGCACTGAAAGTAAAGGGGCTGAATAATTTTGCACCCACCTTTTCTTCAGTTTTTATTTGTTAAAAAGTTTGAAATAGCCAATGAATTTCGTTCCACTTCATAATTGGGACCCACTTGTTGTTGATTCTTCACAAAAATTACAGTTTTATATCTTTATGTTTGAGGCCTGAAATGTGGGCAAAAGGTCGAAACGTTCAAAAAGCCGAATACTTTCGCAAGGCACTGTATATATATATATAGCATTTCTAATCCAAACGTCAGACTTGGCACTGCACTTACTCATGTCCGTAGCAAGACACCTGTCAAGTTTGAAATCCATCGGACTAACGGTTTGACAGATATGCGCATAACCCTACCCTTACTCTACCTCTCCCTTTATTCCACTGACATGACACTGTACACAATACTGACACTGGTACTGATTTCCTGCCAAAAGCTTTTGACACATAAATAAGAGAGCAGTGCTGAGATTTTATCCAAATGCTTAACACAGCAGCTGACAGTTAAAATTCAAAATGTGCGATTTAGAGGAAGTCATTGTTAATTTTTTTACAAACAAAATTCTCTTTCAGACATACAAATAGTGGGCAGACAGTGAATTTCTCACCTTTTGATGTTGCTGTACGTCTCATCAGACTGGATTTTAGCTGCTGGTCGTCTCTCCTGGAAGATGAGAGGTGTGATGCTATTCTGAACAGAAATTTAACTGACCATTCATCTATTTACTGAAACTTTTGCTGAGATGAATACTGCACTATGCACTAAGAGTTATTTCTCCTGAGTCCTGTGATGTCTTTACTTTAGTGATTGCCAACACACCTATCCCTGAAAGTTCGGCCCATCTCTGTCACACCACTTTTATGACAAGCAAGATTGTAATAGACCAACATGCCTGCACCCTCCTTTTTTCATCAACTATTTTGAATACAAAGAAAAACAGGCATCTTCTTAACATTAGTTTATTATAATACAACTGAGAACATGACTGCCACAAATCCTGATGAAATCTTAAAAAAGAAAATCAAAACAATAAAGTGTATTATGAAAGTGTAAGAAAGGGGATTACTTAAACAGTTTATGTAATTGGTCTCATTATGTGTCTACAGAATTTAAAAGAAAAATCAAATTTTGTTTTTAAATGCTTAATTGCATGCTTTTCTTTTTCCTGCAGTCTGTGCTTGTCAGTCACCACCCATTCTGATAGATAGCAAGGGTTTCAGATACTACACTCACATTTTTGTGGTAATGTACAGTCATGTCATGTTCATTTTTAAAGCTCTTTATGGTCAAGCCCCAGCTTATATCGCTGAACTACTGAAGCCGCACGCTCCTCTGAGGTCATTAAGGTCATTAAGGTCTGCTGACCAGCTACTCTTTGTTGTCCCTAGAACGGGGCTCAAAAATAGGGGAGATCGAGCATTTTCAGTTGTGGCCCCAAGGCCGTGGAATGAATTGCCTCTGCACGTCAGATTTGCCCCCAGCCTTCAAATTATTAAATCATGACTTAAAACTCATTTTCATTCATTGGCCTTTAAACCTGCTTGAGAGTTATATTCTGCATTTTCATTTTCCAGTTTTCTGGTTTTAAATGTTTGTTTTTGTTACTCATTCATTTATAATCTGTCCAAAATCATTTCAATGTCCAGCACTTTGCAGAGTTTCCTTTAGGATTATTTTAGTCGTGGGGCAGGTCTGTCCGAACAACCAACACTTAGAAAGGACTAAGGCTGAAACGATTCCTCGAATAACTCGAATAATTCGATTACAAAAAATCCTTGATGCAAAATGACTGCCTCAAAGCTTCGTTAAATCAATGTTACCAACGTTGTATCGCTGACGGACGGTGTTTCCACACTGAGCATTATTACTGTCGCACAGACGCGGCTCAGTCTGCTCGAGTCTGCTGCTGGCGACACATGCTAGAGTGTAAATAGCGAGGGGCTAAGAGAAGAGACAGGCTGAAGAAAACGACAGAAAGTGTCCAAAGTTTGGAATCAGTTCAAACGTGATTAAAACTAAAACTCTGTGCAGTATGTCTACTGCAAAATCAAACTAGCTTACCACGATAATAGCACGACGTCTAACTTAATCATCCATTCCACGAAGCGGACCGACTAAAGTAAATCACAGAGTCGTATGGACGATGAAACTACACCAAACACAACAACTACCAAAATCAAAGACAAGAAAATACGTAGTGGTGACCAAGATCTGATGAGCCGACGCGTTGACTATCCCTTCGGAAAAGCTGATTGTTGCGCATCTCTCTCTCTCTCTCTCTCTCTCTCTCTCTCTCTCTCTTTGGAGAAACAGCTGATCAACGATCTAATAGCGTAAGTGTAACAGAGCTGTGTGACATTATAATCAAATTTTTAAATGAAAATAGGTTGAGTATAACTAATATTTACATATGGGCCTACTGTATATACAGATCAGTCTCAGGTTGAAACTTGTAGTTCTGAAAGTTAAGTTGCACAACTTAATGTAATGTTTGTGTATGTTTAATGTATGATTTAGTTTGAGGTTGATAAATCTTTAAAAAACAATGTAATATGGCACTAAATGCACTTAATATGTTTAGTTTTTTGAGAGATGATATTGTAAGCAATGTAGGCAATACAAATGTTGCTTTTTCCGAAAATATTGCTTTTTTCCCTAGTTTGGGTTGTTTAAAAACGCAAAAAAAATGTATCTGATTAATCGATTAATCGATCGATAAAGTGCTAGATTAATCGATTACAAAAAGAATCGATAGCTGCAGCCCTAGAAAGGACCCACTGCGGTGATGTTTTTGGTGGAACTGTTGGTTTAATAGTAGAGTCGGAAGAAAGTGAACGTTTTGACAATAAACTCCATCAACACAACAGTATGTGGAGTTAAACTGGACGGGCCCAATAACCTCTGAATAGTTCTACTTGTTGTTAAATTGCAACGTGGGGGGGTGCATTATGTCAGCAGAATAATTTAAAAGGCAACCGCGACAAAAACAATTTGTACAGCCCTATTTCTGATACGGTGGTGGCAGAAATTTTGCCGTGGTGGGCTGCCACTACAAAATCAATATGGAGGAAACACTGCTTTGGTCAACCTCGTTGCTTTAAATGTGCTTTATACAAATAAAGTTGGATTGGATGTGTACATCTGAATAGTGTCAGAATACTGTGTTTTACTCTACCTCTACATTTAGTTCAGCGACTGATACATTGAGCCATTTCCTGGCAGAAGTTCTTGACACAGAAATAATAACAAATGATACCACCTAATAATACAAATGCTTACCACAGCAGCTGACATAGTTAAAATTCACAATGTGAGATTCGATGGAAGCCATCAGTTTTTACATACACAAAAGCTTATTTCAAAGCATACAAAGAATGAGCAGCCAGTGAATTTCTCACCTTTTGATGTTCCTGTACGCCTCATCAGACTGGATTTTAGCTGCTGGTCATCTCTCCTGGAGAGTTGTGATGACCAGTCATCTATTTACTAAAACCTATGCTGAGATAAATTCTGAATCACGCATTGAAAGGTATACCCGTGCTCTCGTTACCTGAGTGATCATCAACACCTATCTCTGAAACTTCAGCTACTTCCCTGTTGCACCATTTCCATGACAATCAAGAATGTAATAGACCAACATGTCTCATCCCCCCTTTGGTTCTTGAACTTCATTGAATACAAAGATTCAAACAGGCAGTTGCATAATATTAGTTCATTACAATACAACCGAGAATGCCACAAATACTGATCTAATCTAAAATAAACAAACCTAATAAGTGTGAGAGAGTATTGCTTAGAACAGTCAGGTAGTGTTTAAATGCTTCAAATACAAAGATTTTAATTTCATTAATAAATCTGTTGGTTAAAAAAAAGGAAAAATATGAGGACTAAAGCTGTTTGTGGAATACATTTGAGTTCTTGTAAATGTGTTCACAATTTACTCAGTACCTAGGCGGAAACTGGACTATAAAGGGATGTCTTTTTTTGTTTCCAGGTTGTAACCAAGATACTATGCCAGCTGCAGGGTAAGCATTTGTATAAACAAATGCCTACCCAGCAGCTGGCATAGTTAAAATTCAAAATGTGAAATTACGAGGAAGTCATTGTTCAGTTTTTACATACAAAATCTTTCTTTCAAACATACAAAAAAGTGAGCAGACAGTGAATTTCTCACCTTTTGATGTTCCTATATGTCTCATCAGACTTGATTTTAGCTGCTGGTCATCTCTCCTGGAAGATGAGAGGTGTGATGTTACTGTGAACAGAAATTTAACTGACCAGTCATCTATTTACTGAAATCTTGCTGAGATGAATACTGCACTATACACTAAGAGTCCTGTGATGTCTTTACTTTAGTGATCGCCAACACACCTATCCCTGAAAGTTCAGCCCATTCCTCTCACACCACTTTCGTGACAAGCAAGACTGTAATAGACCAACATGCCTGCACCCTCTTTTTTTCATGAACTATATTGAATACAAAGACTCAAATAGCTTATTACAACACAACTGAGAATGTGACTGCCGCAAATCCTGATGAAATCTTGAAAAAGAAAAGCAAACCAAGAAAGTGTATTATAAAAGTGTAAGCAAGGGGATTACTTTAACAGTTTTAGGTAATTGTTCTCATCAGTGTGTCTACAGAATTTAAAAAAAGATTTCAAATTTTGTTTTTAAATGCTTAATTGCATGCTTTTCTTTTTCCTGCAGTCTGTGCTTGTCAGTAACCACCCATTCTGATAGATAGCAAGGGGTTCAGATACTACACTTACATTTCTGTGGTAATGTACAGTCATGTCATGTTAATTTTTAAAGCTCTTTATGGTCAAGACCCAGCTTATATCGCTGAACTGCTGTAGCCGCACGCTCCTCTGAGGTCATTAAGGAAGGTCTTTCTGTCTGTCTGTCTGTGTGTGGGTTATGCGCATATCTCTCAAACCGTTAGTCCGATGGATTTCAAACTTGACAGGTGTCTTGCTACGGGCATTAGTAAGTGCAGTTCCAAGGTTGACGTTGTTTGGATTAGAAATGCAAAATATATCATTAAAGATATATGTAAAAGAAGAACACCTTTGTCACAATCTGTTACAAAGGTAAGTAGTGAGGATTGGACCCAAATGCAGTTCAGTTCAGAGTTGAGAATTTATTAACAAGAAAACTACAAAAAAAAGGTGTCCAGAAAAAATGAGTTCCAAAAAAAAAAAAATAATAATAAATCACAGGGGAAACTAGAGACATAAAAACTACAAGGAAACTAAGCAACTGGGAAACCCCATCTAACCAGACACCGAAATAATAACCAAGATGATACCACATAACAATACAAAGGCTTACCATAGCAGCTGGCATAGTTACAATTCACAATGTGAGATTTAATGGAAGTCATTGTTCAGTTTTTATATACACAAAAGATTATTTCAATGCATGCAAATTATGAGCAGGCAGTGCTTTTGATGTTCCTATATGCCTTATCAGACTGGATTTTAGCTGCTGGTTCTCCTGGAGAGTTGTGATGTTATTGTGAAAAGAAACTGATCTGGGGTCTCATTTATAAACGTGGCGTACACACAAAACGGGGCTGAAAACGTGCGTACGCCACTTCCCACGCAAAGGTTGTGATTTATAAAAAACAAATGTGCGGTCCTCCACGCAAACAAACTACCGACCAATTGCAATTCTCCCAACTATCTCCAAGTTACTTGAAAAAGCATTATATAATCAACTGGTCAATTACCTTGAAGACAAGAAGCTGCTCAGTGATCACCAGCATGGCTTTCGACCTATGCGATCAACTATGTCGGCTCTGCTGCTTTTCACTGAGCAGATACGTGCGTCTTTAAATAAGGGCCAGATTACTGGAGCTGTATACATAGATTTTCGAAAAGCTTTCGATACAGTTAATTATCAAATTTTGTTAAATAAACTTCTTACTTTTCATTTGTCCTCCTCTACAATAGATATGTTTAGATCATATTTAAGTGATAGGTCTCAGACTGTGAAAATCGGTTTAGTAACATCACAGCCACGAGTGTGTTCTACGGGAGTTCCATAGGGCAGTATTTTAGGTCCTTTACTTTTCCTTATGTATATTAATGATCTTCCTTATGTGTTTAATTTTTCTAGCTCTCTGCTATATGCTGATGACACTGTTATTTTTTTTTCTGGCTCAAATATTGATACAATTAATCACAAACTTAATACAGATCTCCAGCATTTACATAACTGGTTGGAGGAGAATCATTTAACACTTAATACCAAGAAAACAGAATGCATGTACTTCTATTCACCTAGGAGACATTTATCCATAACCAATCCCATCATGTTTTCTAATCAAAACTTTCAGTTGTATCCACTTATAAGTATCTTGGAGTCTCTCTTGACTCACATCGTACTTAGTGTGAGCATGTCCGAACCCTAACCAGAAAGTTAAACCAAAAGTTATTTGTTTATAGTAAAAATTAGACCATATTTGCTGCTTTCTGTTTCAAAGACTTATCTTCATGCCATCATTATGTCCACTTTGTGCGTATTGTTTACCTGTTTGGTACTTACAACAAATGAGATTCTTGAACCAGTAATAAGACTCTATAACAAAGCCTATAAGCTACATGTTAGGCTTCCTGTATGGACTCACCACTGTACTGCACTATCTCTGTGTAATGCCTTGACATTTGAGAATTATAAATTAAGCCTTGGGATATAACTGTATTATCAAATTTTAAATGGTCACACTGTAGCTGCTCTGTCTACGTTGGTTCCAAAACCTAGTTCAAGGTCCGAGCGTATTACGAGATCTGCAAGAAATGGCCTTTACCGGCTTTTAGAAACTGTTATGGACAGAGATCTTTTTTCTATGTGCTCACTAAAGTCTGAAATGACATTCCACAGCACATCAGAATTTTAACGTCAATAACATCATTTAAATTAACATTTGCTCGCTATTTAATGGAGAGGTTTACCTGCGACCATTAAGTCAGCTTTATGGCTTTGCCCTGTTGCTCATTCTCCTGGTCTGTGTGTTTGTGAATGTTGTTGTCTAGGAGTTTTGTTGTGTATATGGTGTTTATGTTCTGCAGAGCAGGAACCTGCTGAAAATCAGTTTTACACTGAGTCATGCCCGATTGTCTTTAATCTTTTCCTGTTTAATAAATAAAAAATGAAAATGAAATGAAATGAAACTCTGACCCATGCGTACGCACATTTTGGAGACAAAATAGGAATTGGCGACGCAGATGGTGAGGTGGTGAACTGAAGTCAGACTGCAGAGAGTAAATGGGAATAAGATAACTCTTAATATTTTCTAGAGTTGATGCCTCACGCACATTCTTTCACTCATATATCATCTACGTTACCATGAAGATGAAATCCAGCAGTGTTATTTGCGCATATACTGAGATTATTGTTCCATAAACACCTACGACTCCAGCCTGTCTCTGTCCAACCCGGTCTCACGCCAGGTCGTGTAATAGTTACGTTATTGTAATCTATTAAGTCGTGTACAGGTTACGATTTAGATCTTTTTTTCGTGTATATGCAACGACTTTTGAACGTCTACAGGTCACGCTTTTCGAACCTGCTCTGGGGGACGCGACAACGGGGAAATGAGGCGCCACACGCCGGCCAAAAAAGCGGGACGGGCCGCCACTCGCGATCCGTGGGCCGCCACTCGCGATCCGTGGGCCGCCACTTGCGATCCACCGGCCACACGCCGGTCAAAACAGCGGGACGGGCTGCCACTCGCGACCCGCGCAGGGGCACACAACAACGGGGGAATGAAATGCCACAATAACGAGACGGTTGGGGTTAGGAAAAAAAAAGAACTGGGAAAGGAACTGTCACACGCGGGACAAAGGTACTGCCACACGCGGGGCGCGATCCCCGGTCTCCGGGGTGAAAGTCCTGTGTTTTCTGACCCATCCACCACCCCAACCAACCTCCCTACGCGGACTTTCGCCTTATCAACTACTCGCTACCATCAGCGTTCTGGGATCACGAAATCTGCTTCCCATTAAAATGCATTGCTTTCAATTTCGTAATCGCCACACGAAAAAAACGGCATTTACGTAACCTGTCCACGACTTAATAGATTACAATAACGTAACTATATAACGACCTGGCGTGAGACTGGGCTGCTCTGTCACCTCACAGGGCACTGCTGATGTCGGCTGCAGAACTGGCTTAGGTTGAAGTAGTGGGCCTGTTTTGCTTTTTCTTGCCGGTCCTTTTCTTTCACAGCTGCTAAGCTAGGCCATTTTGGAGTAAGATTCTTCTCCAAAGAGGGGAGTGTGGTCCTTATACGCCTCCCCATCAGCAACTCGGCTGGACTAAAGCCCGTGGTGGAGCAGGGAGTGGACCTATAGCTGATTAGAGCCATCACAGGATCTTCCTGTTTGAGGATTTTCTTAGCGATCTGCACAGCTCTCTCTGCATGTCCATTACCTTGCGGGTGATGGGGGCTAGAAGTGCAATGTTTGAAGTCTAGCCGCCTGGCTAATTCTTGGAACTCTGCACTAGAGAATTGGGGACCATTATCACTTACTACTTAGTCAGGAATGCCAAACCTTGCAAAAACTGTTTTTAGCTTTTGGATGACTTGTCCAGCAGTCGTCGAGGTCAGATGCAAAATCTCGATGAATCTGGAGTAGTAATCTGAAATCACCAGGTAGTTTTTGCGTTCCTGCTCACAGAGATCAATTGCAACTCTCTTCCAGGGTCGCTCAGGCAGTGGTGTGGAGATGAGAGGTTGTTGTTGTTGTGTTCTGTTTAGCTCACCACACCGCTGGCATGATGTCACAAGTTTGTTTATCTCTGAAGAGAGTCCAGGCCACCACACAGATGAGGATGCTCTCTCTCTGCATTTAATCAGGCCCTGGTGTCCTTCATGGATTTTGAGAAGAATCTCACCTCTCATTGACTTAGGCACAATGATCCTACTTCCTCTTAGAAGCAGCCTGTTATTCAGACAACTCTGATTTAACTTGGACATAAGCTCTTGCATCCATAGCCACTTTGCTTATGTGTTCAGGCCATCCTCTCCTTACGAGCGTCATGACCGACAGCAGTTCTTTGTCAGCTGCTGTTGCTGTTCTGATCTCTTCCATTTTGCTAGTAGATGCAGGAATCCCTTCCACCACACTTGCCACGTACCACGCCACGTCATTGTGCGTGTTGGTTTCTACACCTGTGCTGGCCAGTGGGCTGCGTGACAGTGTGTCAGCGACAATGAGGGTTTTCCCTGGAGCGTATTCCGCAACTGGGTTGAATCTCATGAGCCTCATTAGCAGACGCTGGCAACGCAGAGGTACGTTGTCCAGGCTGCGACTGTTGATGAGGGGTACGAGCAGCTTGTGATCCGTTACAAGTTTGAACCGCTCTAGTCCATTTAGGTATCTGTCAAACTTTTCGCACGCCCAAACGCCCGCCAGGCACTTCAGCTCCCCCCCTGGGCTATCCAGTGGCATATCAGCAGGCTCCAGTGGACTTTTGGGTACGACTGAGTTGTAAGTCTGCTCACAGATGTCACGGTGTCAATTTTAAACTGGGCCGGCGTAGAGCCCACCTGCAACTCCACAGTCCAATGCTTAGCTGAGCCATCGGCTTTACTTACAGCTCCAAGAAAATAAGGTTGCAACTTTTCTGGTTGCTCTGTGACCTCAATCACTGTTTCTTTACTCCTACACACTCTGCTCCAATGTCCAACTTTGTTGCATGTGTTGCATGTGGACTTTCTAGCGGGGCAGTTTTCATCTTTACTATGCCTGACTTTTTCACATTTCCCACATTGTCCAATATTTCCCCTTATATTATCGTGAATTTGTTGTGCTTGTTCGTGATTTCGTTTATCATCCCAGCTGCCTCTCCCTGCATGCTGACTTGTGAAGCCACCTCTTCAGACTGCCTGACCGTCTCCACGGTCACCGCCAGCGTCAAGTCCTTAGTTAACTGCAGCTTACGTGAGACATCTTTGTCCAATATCCCGACGATGATCCTGTCGCGGATATTCTCTTCTCTCGTCGCGCCGAAGTCACAATGGTCGGAAAGCTCGTACAGAGGTCTGATAAAAGTCTCCTCTTTCTCTCCCGCCCTCTGCACGCGCTGGTGGAACAGTGCTCGTTCGTGAATAACATTCCGTCTTGGCACGAAATATTCATCGAACTTTGCTAGCACACAGTCAAAGTCATCTCCGCAGCCTTCCTCCTCAAAGGCAAACGTTCTGTAGATGTTTTCCGACTCGTTTCCCATGGTGTATATAAGGCTGCTCACCTGGACGGCACCATCTTCCTTGTCAAGCTTGGTGGCGGTCCTAAACCTCACAAAACGTTGCTTTCAATCCGGCCACTCTCCGGGTTTATCAAAGGAGAAGCTTGTCGGGGGATTGAATTTGGCCATAGCCCCTTCCGTTTACTTCTGACACCATGTAAAATGAGAATACCGGAGGCCTTATACTCTTTTAGCCTCTCGTTTATTTTGAACACATGCCGTTAGTCAGTATATTCACCCAAGCCTTGCGATAACCTTCAAGACTATAGCGAGATCTCACTCATTCACTGAGTTACCGTAAAACCCCTAGTAATGAACAGGCACATAATACATCATTATATGACAGATACTGTGCATATATCATCAAATGTCAAAGTCTGAAAATACAGACGTTAAGCTCTTGCGCAATTGTTACCCTTAATGTCCTCGTTATCAGTCCGAACGTTAATACTGTTTGTGACAAAACCTGCATGAAGAAAAGTGTGTTTGCGTATTACACTTTCTTTCGTCTTTAAATTGTATCTCGGGGTGGGGGAATTCCACTATTTGATGCTGTAATTTTGGCAAGGTGTTAACAATCACTCTAATTGTTACAAACGCATAAATACTGCGTTGACCCCGTGCGTAATGCTGCACGATGGCACTGCTGGCACTGCTGGAGGACTATGCCAATGGCAGAATTAGGAGAGAAAGAGTCTTTAGGGACCATAACGATTTATTGGCCCATGATGATGACTGGCTAATATGCCGATTTAGATTCCCTAGAGCTGTGCTCTTGGATCTTTGTACTGAATTGGGTCCAGTACTAGAGAGGGCAACGCGCTGGAACCGTGCCATCCCTGTCCAAATACAGGTTCTCACCACTCTAGGGTTCCTGGCAACTGGCTGTTTCCAGCGGGAATTATCAGACAGGTAAGCGTTTCATATCATTTTTTTTATATATAATCCTTAATGTAATCACTAAGCCTTGTCTAGATATAATCCAATTATGTTAAATCTCATCCTATAGGTCTGGTATATCGCAACCGTCCCTGAGTGCTATGATGCCTGCCGTTTTGGAAGTTATTATTAATATGGGTAGTAGATACATCAGGTTTCCCTACACTGCTAGAGAACAGGCCAAAATTAAAATGCAATTTGCAGCAATGTCCGGTTTCCCGAATGTAATCGGCGCAATTGACTGCACTCATATTGCTATAAGGGCTCCATATGAAAACGAATTTGTCTATGTTAATAGAAAGCATGTCCATTCTATTAATGTGCAAATCATATGTGGCAGACTGCTTTACCACCCAGCCAAGGTATGCGCTATTATCCGGGCGTGTGGTGTACTGCACAATGTGGCACTGAGGACCAGTATCCCTATCCCTCCTGACCTACCTCCCCCCCAACATTGTGACCCTGAACCACAGCCCCCTTACTTGTTTGATCCAACACACACTTCAGCCTACAATAAAACTTTAAAGTAAATCTGTTCAACCTTGTTCCTCTGTGGTCTCAGTCGCGTCAGTGTCTCCCTCCTTTTCCGACACAATCCCACACATGCTGGCCACTCTAATTATGGCAGCGATTTTGCCATCAATCGTTGTGAGCTCAGGTGTACTTGGGCCC
>NC_053120.1:3961067-3993848 GCF_010015445.1 Perca fluviatilis
AATTAACTGAAACATAAAGTACAAGAAATACAGAGCCTCACAACTTCATATAGGAATGAACTCCACTTCTAAACCTTACACCAGCAGAACAAATCACGGCATACCCGCCGGAGTGGAAATTCAGGCCAGCAACAAGCAAAATAAAATCCCAACCATATTATTATTCTCTGTAAGTGTCCGGAAGGCAATACTGGCCAAAAGCAAATAAAAACCCTAGCAAACTGTTTTTATTAACCTCGGCACGAAGACCGGAATGGCGATACAGGCCATGAAACCACGACATGCAAAGAATAAATGTGACACAAGTGGGACAACTCTGCAAATGAGAGACATAATAACAAAGACTGTGAAAACACACCACCACCAGTTATATGCATGCTCACCAGAATCAAGGCTTCAATGATCTTTGGTTGGTGAGAAGGTCGGCGACGTCAGGACGAATATACAAGGAGTAAGCAGAAAAGACCACGACCCAGCTTTGCAAAGAGGTCAGAAAAATAAATCTCGGCATCTCCGCTGGATGGCGGATCAGGTCAGCAAACAAAGCAAAAATAAAATCCTAACCATTTTTATTGTCCTCTGCACGTCTGGTATTGGCAATCTGGCCAGTTATAATAAGTAATGAACAAATAACATAGAATAGAGAGAATGCATAGGAACAAAATGACGCCGTAATGCAGTGATTAAACCCCCAAAATAAGAGCGAAATAATTCCCGCATTTGACCGATGTGCAATAGCTGGCAAAACACGAAGCAAATTAAGTAGTAAGTAAAGTTATTCATACAGCACGCTTCACAGATAAAAACATAAGGTGCGACATCACAATAAAATGTAAGATGGCACGAAAATTGGAATGCAATAAAATAAAACGTAACGACCAAAAACCCTCTACCACCCAAAAATGTAAAATCTCTGAATCACAGGCCAGTGCAATTTAAATAAGTAAGCAGAGTTATTTATATATAGCACATTTCACAATAAAGATCACTAAGAGCCTCACAACAAAATATAATATGGTACAACAGATCCAGATACAAGAAAATTAATAATTACTAATAGAAACTACAGCGAGAAAACCCTCGACTGACATTTGTTTATTTATTTTTAAATGTATTAAGACAATAGTCGTTCATTCATACGTTCATCACTCGGACATTCGATAGTGATGGAACCAGTCATTGCTCACTTAAAGCCCCAACAATATTACTCCGAAGACGTAAGAAGATGAACAGACCGTGAAGGACACACCACCACCAGTTATATGCAAGACCTCTGAAAGGTTGTACTGACATGTAGAGACGTGACGTGGGAAGGCCGCGAGGATAGTGGCGGACTGCCCCATATGTAGGAACCAGAGATGGAACCTGAAAGCAGGACCAGGTCTACCTGCAAAACTGCCATTTGCATCCATGTAACAACTTTAAAGATGCAGTAGGTAAGTCTTATAAAACTAACTGTCATATTTGCTGAAACTGACCCTATGATCCAGTAGAACTACATGAATTATGTAATATAAAAAAAATCCAGCTCCTCTGGCCCCACCTACAGCCTGTAGTGTGATTGGCAAAATTCCATCGCTCCCGGTTGATTTTAATAAGAGCATTCTCCCCTCCCCCCTCCCTCCGCACGAGCTGCAGAAAGGTTTCCCCAAACTCAGGTGAATATTGGAGTGACTTTTCAGAGGTGGCGTGAGCTCCGGGATTTTAAAGATCTGAAGAACAATGCAGACGTAGCCACATTTCTTCTCGACAGGTAACATAATTACCATGAATGATTTATCTTTCACTTGGTTATTAGTAGTCAAAAGTCCACAAAGCTACGTTGGTGAGGATGATAGTAACGTTAGCACAGTGGTCGGTCTGATGTTATGCTGAAATGGCTAACGGTAGCCTGCTAGTTAGCATCGTTTTACTGTTGGTGAGTAAAGTTAACGTTGTGTTGGTGTTTAGTTATTGAACATGTTGTCTGACATGCCGGCAGTTCTGTCAAACTCCCTTGTGTGGGCGGGGCTTAGGAGACGGTTTGGACTTCAGCAGAAAGGGGGGAGGGACTGAGAAGTTGTCGATGTTCAAATTTGTTGGCAAAGTCTTCACAGATCTTCACAATCTTGCCTACAGCAGCTTTAACACATCATAGATTATTAATGTAATTAATAATTAATTTTTGGAAAATAAAGCAAGCTATAAACAAACAATTCAATTCAATTTTATTTATAGTATCAAATCATAACAAAAGTTATCTTGAGACACTTTACAGATAGAGTAGGTCTAGACCACACTCTATAGTTTCCAAAACCCCAACAATTACAGTAATTCCCTCAAGAGCAAGCATTAGCAAGGAAACGTACAAAAGGCAAGTATGACAAAATAAAAATACCCAATTAAAGCACCTTACATCGTAATGAGGTATGGCATCATTGTAAAACGGTTGTGTAAAGCAGTTGAATATAAATTTAAGGTTAGCTTAAACACTCTAAAGGAAATGGTCAGATAAGTGTGAGTAAAACCACTATTTACATTATTAACAGTACAAGAGTCACAGCTGATATGCAAAAAGGTACACCCTATGTTGATTTAGTTGGACTGCGAACAGTCACAGAAAGTAACAAGAAACAGCAACACATTGAACAGAAACGAGCACATCAAAAGACAAGAGTTTCGACATAGTCATCAGTCGAAGCCACTGTCACTACAAGCATAATAACTCATACACTGAGAAGAACGATGATACGTGAGCAGCATCACATTAATTCCCGACATGTCATAATTGCCAGCAGCTCAGACATTCTGCTTTCCGCTCTGACGTACCTTCACCTGGACACAGAAGCAGCCTACCTAATGTGCCCCCAAATTTAGAATGTGGCCCGGCAAAAGCACACACGTAAACCAGATGGATTGTATTGAAGTAAAACAATGCCCACCGGCTGTACTAATCCAGAAATTATGGTAATAAAACCCCGAGAGACAGCAGAAGCAGAGGCTGAACCAGAGTTTAGACGGGCGCCTGTACTACAGTTCACAGCACCCGCAGCTCACACCACATATGCGGAATGAAGACCACAGACTACAGGATCGAGGATGAGCTTGTAACTGAAGAGCACCCGGAACAGCCGCACGGCTGAGGTAACCCACACAAAGTCTATCGGCGGGGTGCTGGGAGGGAAGCCGCCTCCTTGGGCCGCTTCCACCACGAACAGCCGCAGGAACGGTAGCGAGGGAACCGGAGAGACGTACCCGGCTCGGGCAGCCAGCTCGCGGAGCCCAAAGAAAGCAGCCCTGGAGCCAGTAGGATTCCCCGATCCTGTAACTGAGAAGGATCAGCACCGCCTCGTCCGAATGGGAGCCGGGAACAGGGGCCAGACGAGAGCACCTGCGCAGGCCGACTGGAGAGACTATGAAAGCCCCCAGAATCAACAGCCACCCAGAACCGGTCCGGCACGGGAACATAACCAGAATCCGACATGGTAAGAACAGGAGAAAAGCAAAACAGAAGGGACAAGCACCACGCTGCCTCCCGAATTCAAATTGAGCGCTTTGCCTGAAACGACAGCTGACAGCACAAGGAGAGAACAGATTTCCGTCGTTTCCGCCTGACTTCTTGTTTCTTGTTACAGACGATAACGGCAGACGCTTAACGTCTTGCGATTTTAAGTCCTCCACAACGAAATACAGTCACTAATTACACCGTTTAGCTGTATTTTAACCGGACCTGTCTGGCCGCAGTTTCTCCGTTGTTTGCAAAACTTTCCTCCGCTCCGTTAGCTAACGTCTAGGTATTTGTTGTGCTAACGGCTAGTTAGCCTGCCTGCTAGCGGGAGTTAAAGCGAACCACTCAGGATTTTGCCTCCTGGGAAATCTAATCTATTCCATATTTTGGTAACAGTAACGCGCTATCCACAGCTTGCTAATACAAGCAGGAGCACCTGCATTGTATTTCGACTTGTGAAGGTTTTTAGGTTTTAGGAGAAGGCCTCCATCAACGTTGCTACTAGCTAAACTAGCAAGCTACACGATGCCCCCCCTCAGCTGTTCACCTGGCTGTGACTTGTGCCTCCTGTTCAGCCAGAAGATAGTGGAACTTGAAGCCAGAATATCGACTCTCCACCAGATCAAGGCAAGTGAAGAGTTCCTCGACTCCATTATCATTGGAAGTTCCCCACACACACACTGACCGGATGTTTTGATTCCACTGTGCCCTGCAATACTCTCACCCCACCACGCACTAATACAACCTCTGTCCCTGTTGTCTCCCTCGCTTGCTGCCGAGGACCCAGCCAGCTCTGCTGACCAGCTCCACTCCACACCAGCCAGAGCCATGGCGTGTAAGCAAGCACCAGAGCAGGCGGTCAGGACAACGCTCAGCCCCCAGCCAAACCCTACAACTAGAAAACCGCTACAGCATTCTGACCGAACGACGAGGAGTTCCCTTCTCTGCCACGTCCCACGCAGCTCATCCTGGTCCAGCCACACAGTCGACGCTCCCATTGAGGGCGGACTCTCCCCCCCGGACTCATCAACCTCCACGCTGATCAGCCGGAGCTCCATGGTAAGGGACCTCCACATTCCCCCTTTACTTAGCGGTCCCTCCAAGGTCTACTGCCCCCGGTGCCAAGGTCCGTGACATCCAGCACAAACTTCCCGGCATCCCTCGCCCGCCGCCAAGGTGCGACATCATCGTGCATGTGAGCACAAACGACATCAGAGCGAGGACGGTCGATAGCACTCCAGGAAGACTTCACCACTCTCCTCTCCCACCCTGATGGGTACAGGTAAGCGGATTGTCATCTCTGGGCCTCTACCTACATACAGGAAGGGTGCGGAGAGATGGTCCAGACTGTTCTGGCTCCACACCTGGCTGGAACCACTCTGCACTTCCCTGAGCATTCCCTATGTCGACAACTTCAACCTGTTCTGGGAGATGCCCAACCTGCTGAAGCTTGATGGTCTCCACCCAAACCGCACACGGAGCCAGGATGCTATCTGACAACATAACGACCACACTGAAAGGCAAGTATTGACATTATGTTGAAAATATCACAAATTCATGTCCCCCAGGCATTGATCCTGATAGCACTATACAAGTGGATGAATCTGAAAATGTTTTCTGCAGGATAACATGTAGTACTAGTGTTATTCCAGTAACGTGTAGTACTAGTACTATTCCAGTAACATGTAGTACTAGTACTATTCCAATTATAATCAACAACAGACCACACAAAGTGGTGAATAGAGGGGCAATACTTAACAACCCAATTGGAATTAAAACTACCACTGCAATGATAGAAAAGGAGACGAAAATTAGATGTGGATTACTAAATATCAGATCTCTGTCTTCTAAAGCAGTACTAGTAAATGAATTGATATCTGATAATCAAATTGATCTATTCTGTCTTATACAACATGGCGGGCCATGAAGAATATGTTAGTCTAAATGAGGCGACTCCTCCCAGTCATATTAATACTCAAATTCCTAGAGGCTCAGGCCGGGGAGGGGAGTTGCAGCCATATTTGATTCAAGCCTGTTAATTAATCCTAAACCCAAACTGAATTATAACTCTTTTGAAAGCCTTGTTCTTAATCTTCAACATCCAACACGGAAATCAGAACAGCCAATTATATGGATTGTGTTGTCTACCAAGCTCCAGGTCCAGTATTCTGAATTTTTATCTGAATTCTCAGAGTTTTTATCATGTGTAGTCCTTAAATCAGACAAAGTACTTATTGTAGGTGATTTTAATATCCATGTGGACGTTGACAGCAATAGCCTTACTACTGCTTTCAACTCATTACTGGATTCAATCGGTTTCAGTCAGAGTGTGCACAAAGACGCACTGTTTTAACCACACCCTCGACCTTGTGCTGGCATATGGTATTGAAATTGAGGACTTAAGAATATTTCGCAGAAATTGGTATTATCAGATCATTTTTTAATTACTTTTGAATTCTTGCTACCTGACCATACTAAACTAGATAATGGCTTCTACACTAGATGCCTATCTGACAGTGCTATAGCTAAATTTAAGGAAGATATTACAACAGCATTTGACTCTATGTCGTGCCTTAGAATAATAGAGGACCTCTATGTTAACCTCAGTCCCTCTCGGGTTGATGCATTTTGGGGGGCGGTTCTACGACTTGCCCTACGGGGCGACCTTGGACTGTGCCGCTCCTCTCAAAAGAAGACGATGAAGCGAAGGAAAAAGCTCCTTGGTATAACGAACAAACTCCGCAGATTGAAACAAGTCTGCCGGGGAAACCTTGGGGGGTGGTGGTGGTCCACCAAAGTGGAAGGAATCCCGTCTGGATTGGCAAGAAAGTCTCAAAACCTATAGGAAGGCCTTAAGAAAAGCCAGATCAGACTATTACTCTTCACTAATAGAAGAAAATAAGAACAACCCAAGGTTTCTTTTCAGCACTGTAGCCAGGCTGACAGACAGTCATAGCTCTACTGAGCCATCTATTCCTCTAGCTCTGAGTAGTGATGACTTCATGAGCTTCTTCAATGATAAAATTATAACAATTAGACATAAAATGAATCACCTTTTGCCCTCAACTTCTAACAGTTCATCTTTAAATACAGGACCGCTTAGAACGAACGACTAATCCGGACATATACTTAGACTGCTTTTATCCTATAGACCTTCAACAATTAATGTTAAAGATATCCTCAGCTAAGCCATCTACCTGTCTCTTGGACCCCATCCCAACGAGGCTACTCAAAGAAGCGTTACCCGTGGTAAACACTTCACTACTAGATATGATCGATATGTCCTTATTAACAGGTTATGTACCGCAGTCATTTAAAATAGCTGTGATAAAACCTCTTCTGAAAAAACCAACCCTGGATCCTGAGGTCTTAGCAAACTATAGACCTATATCTAACCTTCCCTTTCTATCCAAGATCCTTGAGAAGGTGGTTGCTAATCAGTTATGTGATTTTCTACATAGCAACAGTTTATTTGATGATTTTCAATCAGGATTTAGAAAGAATCATAGCACAGAGACGGCACTGGTGAAAATTACTAACACGACTTCCTAACAGCTGCAGACAAAGGACTTGTCTCCATTCTTGTTTTACTAGATCTTAGTGCTGCTTTTGACACTATTGATCATACAATCCTGTTACAGAGATTAGAACACTTAGTCGGAATTAAAGGAACTGCACTAAAATGGTTTAAGTCTTATTTCTCTGAGCGATCCCAATTTGTTAACATTAACGATAAACCCTCCAAGCACGCCAAAGTCAGCCATGGCGTTCCTCAAGGCTCAGTGCTTGGACCAATTCTATTTTCCTTATATATGCTTCCTCTAGGACATATTATTAGGGAAACACTCAATTAATTATCACTGCTACGCAGACGATACCCAATTATATCTGTCAATTAAGCCAGATGAAAGTGGTCAGTTAGCAAGACTTCAAACGTGTGTTGAGGATATAAAATCCTGGATGACCCACAACTTCCTGATGTTAAACTCAGACAAAACGGAAGTTATTGTGATAGGACCAACACCACTGCGAACTTCGTTTTCGAAAGATATAGCTACTCTGGATGGTATTGCCCTGGCCTCCAGCACTGCGGCAGAAATTTGGGAGTTATTTTTGATCAGGATATACAGTGCCTTGCGAAAGTATTCGGCCCCCTTGAACGTTTCGCCTTTTGCCACATTTCAGGCCTCAAACATAAAGATATAAAACTGTAATTTTTTGTGAAGAAACAACAACAAGTGGGACACAATCATGAAGTGGAACGAAATTTATTGGATATTTCAAACCTTTTAAACAAATAAAAAACTGAAATATTGGGCGGCAAAATTATTCAGCCCCTTAAGTTAATACTTTGTAGCGCCCCTTTTGCTGCGATTACAGCTGTAAGTCGCTTGGGGGGGTATGTCTCTATCAGTTTTGCACATCGGAGACTGACATTTTTGCCCATTCCTCCTTGCAAAACAGCTCGAGCTCAGTGAGGTTGGATGGAGAGCGTTTGTGAACAGCAGTTTTCAGTTCTTTCCACAGATTCTCGATTGGATTCAGGTCTGGACTTTGACTTGGCCATTCTAACACCTGGATATGTTTATTTGTGAACCAGTCCATTGTAGATTTTGCTTTATGTTTTGGATCATTGTCTTGTTGGAAGACAAATCTCCATCCCAGTCTCAGGTCTTTTGCAGACTCCATCAGGTTTTCTTCCAGAATGGTCCTTTATTTGGCTCCATCCATCTTCCCATCAATTTTAACCATCTTCCCTGTCCCTGCTGAAGAAAAGCAGGCCCAAACCATGATGCTGCCACCACCATGTTTGACAGTGGGGATGGTGTGTTCAGGGTGATGAGCTGTGTTGCTTTTACGCCAAACATAACGTTTTGCATTGTTGCCAAAAAGTTTGATTTTGGTTTCATCTGACCACAGCACCTTCTTCCATGTTTGGTGTGTCTCCCAGGTGGCTTTTGGCAAACTTTAAACGACACTTTTTATGGATATCTTTAAGAAATGGCTTTCTTCTTGCCACTCTTCCATAAAGGCCAGATTTGTGCAGTATACGACTGATTGTTGTCCTATGGACAGAGTTCCCCACCTCAGCTGTAGATCTCTGCAGTTCGTCCAGAGTGATCATGGGCCTCTTGGCTGCATCTCTGATCAGTCTTCTCATTGTATGAGCTGAAAGTTTAGAGGGACGGCCGGTTCGTAGATTTGTAGTGGTCTGATACTCCTTCCATTTCAATATTATCGCTTGCACAGTGCTCCTTGGGATGTTTAAAGCTTGGGAAATCTTTTTGTATCCAAATCCGGCTTTAAACTTCTCCACAACAGTATCTCGGACCTGCCTGGTGTGTTCCTTGTTCTTCATGATGCTCTCTGCGCTTTACACGGACCTCTGAGACTATCACAGAGCAGGTGCATTTATACGGAGACTTGATTACACACAGCTGGATTCTATTTATCATCATTAGTCATTTAGGTCAACATTGGATCATTCAGAGATCCTCACTGAACTTCTGGAGAGAGTTTGCTGCACTGAAAGTAAAGGGGCTGAATAATTTTGACCGCCCAATTTTTCAGTTTTTATTTGTTAAAAAAGTTTGAAATAGCCAATGAATTTCGTTCCACTTCATAATTGGGACCCACTTGTTGTTGATTCTTCACAAAAATTACAGTTTTATATCTTTATGTTTGAGGCCTGAAATGTGGCAAAAGGTCGAACGTTCAAGGGGCCGAATACTTTCGCAAGGCACTGTATCCTTCAACGCCCATTCAAAACAAACCCAAGAATAGCCTTTTTCCATCTTCGTAACATTGCCAAAATCAGGAATATCCTGTCTCAGAATGATGCTGAAAAACTAGGCCATGCATTCGTTACTTCTAGACTAGATTACTGCAATTCCTTATTATCAGGTTGCCCAAATAAGTCCCCTTAAGGCTCTCCAGCTGATCCAGAATGCTGCAGCACATGTTCTGGACGGAACTAAGAGAAGAGATCATATTTCTCCTGTATTAGCTTCTCTGCATTGGCTTCCTGTGAAGTCTAGGATCGAATTTAAAATCCTCCCTCCTGACTTACAAAGCTCTAAATGGTCAAGCACCATCATACCTAGAAGAGCTCTTAGTACCTTATTGTCCCACTAGGGCACTTGCGCTTCCCGGAATGCGGGGCTACTCGTGGTTCCTAGAGTCTCTGGAAGTAGACTGGGGGCCAGGGCCTTCAGCTATCAGGGCTCCCGCTTCTGTGGAACCAGCTTCCAGTCTGGGTTCGAGGGGCAGACACCGTCGCCACATTCAAGAGTAAACTGAAAACCCTCCTCTTTGACAAAGCTTATAGTTAGGGGAGTGAGGGAGTTGCAGCATCCACCTAACCCGGCCCACCTGCTTCTCCTCGTAGTTAGTTATGCTATTACAATTCTCGACTGCAGGGGAGGCTGTTTCCTTCCTATGACACACTGAGCTGCTCTCTCTTCTCTACTTGTTACTTCTGTATGCATCCTGTCCCAGAATTGCTTGTTACTAATCTAGCTCTGGGGAGTTTACTCCCCGGAGTCCTTATGTTTCTTCTTCGCAGAGCTATGCTCTGTGATTCTCTGCAAATCCCGGCCGCATCCTGCTGCATCCTGCTGCATCCTACTGCATCCTGCTGCATCCTGCTGCATCCTGCTGCATCCTGCTGCATCCGCCGCATCCACCCATGCTCTGCAGCGCCACGTTACATCCCGCAACGCCCTGCTGTGATGTTCCTATGCACAGAGTAGTCTGGATCCGGTATAGGGGACTGCACTACTCAGTATGACACGATGTGCCCTGCTATGACATGAACTTCCACGATAACCTTCGACCTCCGGTGACCTTTAATGTGACTATTATCGCCACTGTTCATCACACCCCAACCGCCCAACAGACACCGCCTACCAAGAGTCTGGGTCTGCCGAGGTTTCTTCCTAAAAGGGAGTTTTTCCTTGCCACTGTCGCGATAGCCACTGCTAATGCTTGCTCTTGATGGAATTACTGTAATTGTTGGGGTTTTGGAAAGTGTCTCGAGATAACTTTTGTTATGATTTGATACTATAAATAAAATTGAATTGAAAAATTGAATTGAATTGAATTGAATTGAATTTAAAGCAGAGTTGTAAGGCTGTGATTGGCCCTTGAATTTCGTGGCCATGTCTGATTGGTTTAACTGAAAGCGTCACTTCTAAACAGCTGATTGATTTAAGAATGAGTAGTGATTGGGTTAATGACGTATTCCTGAAATAATTTGCGCTGAGCTTCATTAGTTCATTACATTACAACTGAGAATACCACAAATGCTGATCAAATCTAATCTAAAATAAACAAACCTAATAAGTGTGAGAGAATATTGCTTAGAACAAATTAGAACATGCTTCAAAAACAAAGAGATTTTTATTTCATTAAAGTGGTCATATTATGCTCATTTTCAGGTTCATAATTGTATTTAGAGTTTATATCAGAATAGGTTTACATGGTTTCATTTTCAAAAAACACCATTTTTGTTGTACTGACATTGCTGCAGCTCCTCTTTTCACCCTGTGTGTTGAGCTCTGTGAGCTAAAGAGTGAGACCTCTCACTTCTGTTACATCTTTGTTGGGAGTCGCACCTGCCCAGTAGCTAGGTAAGGACTACTAGCCAGTCAGAAGCAGAGTATGAGGGCGTGCCCTGACAGTACCTAGGTAAGGACTACTAGCCAGTCAGAAGCAGAGTATGAGGGCGTGCCCTGACAGTACCTAGGTAAGGACTACTAGCCAGTCAGAAGCAGAGTATGAGGGCGTGCCCTGACAGTACCTATGTAAGGACTACTAGCCAGTCAGAAGCACAGAATTAGAGCGTGCCATGCTAGCAGCTAAGCAAGCATTGTAATGTGTGTTGAAAAGGCTGGACTACAACAGAGCTGTTAGGAGCAGTTTGTCAACAGTGTTTTCTGTTGGAGATTGTAAGTCCCTTTGGGGTGGACTTAAGGCTTTTTCACTTTTTAAACCTATAACATGCACAAAAAGATATATAACACAATAAAGGAAAGAGAAAAAGCATAATATGAACACTTTAATAAATCTGTTGATTAAAAAAGGAACATTATGAGGACTAAAGTTGTTTGTGGTATACATTTGAGTTTCATAGGTAATTTATTTATCATTAATTATCAAAATCACATTTTCACAGAAACTCAATACCACAACCTTTACTAAAGATTGCATAGGGGTTTTTCACAATATACAATAAATGAGTGACTAACCATTTTAGCTTTAAAGTGCCATTTCTTATGGCTGTATCAAACCATCAATATGTCATATGCATTGTTGTATACACATTTCTCCAAAATGTCCTGTGTATATGATATGGGCCTAGTGGGACAATTTGGGACATCCACTTGAATTAATTGTTTTATGGGGAATCAATTTTAAAACTTAAAATATTTACGTATATCATACCCATCTTTTAAATTCTACCTTCTATCTTTGAAAACAAATGTATTTATTATTAAACACATGTATATAAGGCAAACACATTTAAGAAATACACAATGAAGAATTATAAAAAAAAAAAATCCCGAAATGACTTAACGACAGTAAAAGAGTTAGAGGAAAGGGCAGGCTATATCTATACAAAACAGTAACTTCTGCAACTTTGTTTTAGCTTTGTGCCACAAGTAAATAATAATTTGCGATCTTCTGTTTGCACTCCCTTCTATCCTTTTTCAACTTTTTAAACCCTGGTTGAAGCATTATTTGTAAGTTTTGCAATTCATTCCGATATGTAGGTTTTATACACAGTGGATGAACTGTATTGAGTAAATAATTAACTAATACAAGCATCTGAGTTAGCAAGTTAGGTGAAAAAGCAAGGGTTAGCTGAGGCACAAAAAAAGAAAATATATATATATATATATATATATACCAAAATACAATCATTTAAAAAGAGACGCCTGTAAAATTGCTGCCAGGACACCTCAAACTACAAGCAAGGTCGATTATAACTCTTTTTATTCAGATTTTTAACCATGGACTTTTTATATTTGAAAATTGTCCTTCTAGCCAAGAAAAGTGATTCCAAACCTGTGACGTGACCACAATGTAAAGTCCACGGGCCGAGCGGGAACTCGCGGGTGGAGCCAGTGGGAGAAAAAATATGAAGTAGTCGTGGGAGTAAACCCAGAAGTTTAAAAACTTTTTTGGAATATGTGCCAGGCGAGCAACTCCATTAAACAGAATAGTCTGCAATTTTCTTCATAAGGATTTTTATTATTAGCCATAATGTTTAAACCATCCAAGGTAGACTTACCACAAGCGGTGAGATTGTGAAACAAATGTTTCTACTCCTGTAGAAGCCAGAGGTCTGTATGAAATCAACCGTTTTAAGAAAAACAAGTTTTATTCACAATGTCATGGAGAAGTACTACACTACCCACAATCCACAATTCAAGCACAACAGCGATGTCTCTGATTGGTGAAACTCGCTGTCACCATGGAAACATTTACCCAACCCGTGGATGGCTATACCGAGCTTCTACCACTGAAGTCTATGCTTGTTTCTGTATCTTTGCCTTTCGCTGTTTTCCATTTTTGGCCGAATCTGATATTTTATGGTCAATATTCATCTCGTAACTCTTTATATAAGCATTTAATGAAATGTCAATGGAGACTTCCATATTTTGATTTGCTGCAATTCACAGACTCAATGTGGAGAAGTACTCAGGAAGCACATGCACATTTTTTGTTCGCTATCTCTGTTGCCATGCTGTTAAAGAGGAATTGAAGATGCTGGATAGAATTGCTTCATATTTCTATTGGTAAGTCATCAATAACATTGGATAACTTATCCATAACTCGACAATGACAGAATGAAGTGGGTTCCTAAATCCAAAGGTAAGGAGGTCAAATGTTAGTATACATTTTATATATATATATATATATATATATATATATATATATATATATATATATATATATATATATATATATATTAATATGAAGATTAAAATCTTCAGTCAAGAAGCCCCCGAGTTGATGTCATTTTGTCAGACGAATACAAGCCACCAATAACAGGGTCATACTTTAATATATACTTATTTCAACTTTCGTGTTCTTCATGTGATGCAAATGTCATGTTTCCACATTACATAGGATAATGAACAAAGACATTAAACAGTTAAACATAATTGGTAAGATAAAAATGTATTCATCCCGAAGAAAATTGTTGTGCAGTAGTTAAAGTACAAAGGAGAGAGTGCCAGCATACGTAGAGTGCAAGAACAACAAAATATGAACAGTAATCAGTAAGGTATGTAATCTGTTAGGCTATAGGAGTTTATTATGTTGGGCAGCTGCTCTGCAGGTGAGCTGGACTGTAACTGTGTAAAGGAATGAATAATATATTTGTCATCATTGTATGTCAGGTGTATTGCAGAAAGACATATGGAATAATCTTGACCATTTTTGAAAATAGAACCGCTAAAGAAAAAGAAACAACATGACAAATTTAAATTCTAAAGTCAAGTTGAAGCCATCCATCTTCATCGGCTTATCCGGTGTCGGGTCGCGGGGGGAGCAGCTCCAGCAGGGGACCCCAAACTTCCCTTTCCCGAGCCACATTAACCAGCTCCGACTGCGGGATCCCGAGGCGTTCCCAGGCCAGGTTGGAGATATAATCCCTCCACCTAGTCCTGGGTCTTCCCCGAGGCCTCCTCCCAGCTGGACGTGCCTGGAACACCTCCCTAGGGAGGCGCCCAGGGGGCATCCTTACCAGATGCCCGAACCACCTCAACTGGCTCCTTTCGACGCGAAGGAGCAGAGGCTCTACTCCGAGCTCCTCACGGATGACTCTACGGGAGATGCCAGCCACCCTCCTGAGGAAACCCATTTCGGCCGCTTGTACCCTGGATCTCGTTCTTTCGGTCATGACCCAGCCTTCATGACCATAGGTGAGGGTAGGAACGAAAACCCGATCGGCGATTGAGAGCTTTGCCTTCTGGCTCAGCTCTCTTTTCGTCACAACGGTGCGATAGATTGAATGTAATACCACACCCGCTGCGCCAATTCTCCGACCAATCTCCCGCTCCATTGTCCCCTCACTCGCGAACAAAACCCCAAGGTACTTGAACTCCTTCACTTGGGGTAAGGACTCATTCCCTACCTGGAGTAGGCACTCCATCGGTTTCCTGCTGAGAACCATGGCCTCAGATTTAGAGGTGCTGATCCTCATCCCAACCGCTTCACTCTCGGCTGCGAACCGATCCAGTGAGTGCTGAAGGTCGCAGGCCGATGATGCCATCAGGACCACATCATCTGCAAAGAGCAGCGATGAGATCCCCAGCCCACCGAACCGCAACCTCTCCCCACCCCGACTATGCCTCGATATCCTGTCCATAAATGTTACAAACAGGATTGGTGACAAAACGCAGCCCTGTCGGACGCCAACCCTCACCTGAAACGAGTCCGACTTACTGCCGAGAACCTGGACACAGCTCTCACTTTGGTCGTACAGAGATTGGATGGCCCTGAGAAGAGACCCCCTCACCCCATACTCCCGCAGCACGTCCCACAGTATCTCCCAGGGGACCCGGTCATACGCCTTTTCCAGATCCACAAAACACATATAGACCGGTTGGGCATACTCCCAGGCTCCCTCCAGGATCCTTGCGAGAGTGAACAGCTGGTCCGTTGTTCCACGACCAGGACGGAATCCGCATTGTTCCTCTTCAATCTGAGGTTCGACTATCGGCAGAACCCTCCTTTCCAGCACCTTGGAGTAGACTTTACCAGGGAGGCTGAGAAGTGTGATACCCCTGTAATTGGCACACACCCTCTGGTCCCCCTTTTTAAAAAGGGGAACCACCACCCCGGTCTGCCACTCCTTTGGCACTGTCTCAGACTTCCACGCAATGTTGAAGAGGCGTGTCAACCAGGACAGCCCCTCCACACCCAGAGCCTTGAGCATTTCTGGACGGATCTCATCAATCCACGGGGCTTTGCCACTGTGGAGTTGTTTGACTACATCAGTGACTTCCGCCTGGGAAATTGACAATGATCCCCCGTCATCCTCCAGCTCTGCCTCTAACATAGAGGGCGTATTAGTCGGATTCAGGAGTTCCTCAAAGTGCTCCTTCCACCGCCCTATGACCTCCTCAGTTGAGGTCAACAGTGTCCCATCCTTACTGTACACAGCTTGGATGGTTCCCCGCTTCCCCCTCCTGAGGTGGCGAACAGTTTTCCAGAAGCACCTTGGTGCCGACCGAAAGTCCTTCTCCATGTCTTCTCCAAACTTCTCCCACACCCGCTGCTTTGCCTCTTTCACGGCAGAGGCTGCAGCCCTTCAGGCCCTTCGGTACCCTGCAATCGCCTCCGGAGTCCTCTTGGATAACATATCCCGGAAAGACTCCTTCTTCAGTTGGACGGCTTCCCTGACCACTGGTGTCCACCACGGTGTTCGTGGGTTACCGACCCTTGAGGCACCTAAGACCCTAAGACCACAGCTCCTCGCTGCAGCTTCAGCAATGGAAACTTTGAACATTGTCCACTTTGGTTCAATACCCCCAGCCTCCACAGGGATGCACGAAAAGCTCCGCCGGAGGTGTGAGTTGAAAGTCTGTCGGACAGGGGCCTCCTCCAGACATTCCCAATTTACCCGCACTACCCGTTTGGGCTTACCAGGTCTGTCAAAGGTCTTCCCCACCCCCACCCCACCCAACTCACCACCAGATGGTGATCAGTTGACAGCTCCGCCCCTCTCTTCACCCGAGTGTCCAAAACATACGGCCTCAGATCAGATGAAACGATTATAAAATCGATCATTGACCTTTGGCCTAGGGTGCTCTGGTACCATATACACTTATGAGCATCCCTATGTTCGAACATGGTGTTTGTTATAGACAATCCATGACTAGCACAGAAATCCAACAACAAACAGCCGTTCCTCCCAATCACGCCTCTCCATGTGTCTCCATCATTGCCCACGTGCGCATTGAAGTCCCCCAGCAGAACTATGGAGTCCCCCACTGGAGCCCCATGCAGGACTCCACTCAAGGTCTCCAAGAAGGCCGAATACTCTGAACTCTTGTTTGGTGCATATGCACAAACAACAATCAGAGTTTCCCCCCCCCCACAACCCGCAGGCGTAGGGAGGCGACCCTCTCATCCACCGGGGTAAACTCCAACGTAGCGGCGCTCAGCCGGGGGCTTGTGAGTATCCCCACACCCGCCCGGCGCCTCACACCCTGGGCAACTCCGGAGAAGAAAAGAGTCCAACCCCTATCCAGGAGTATAAAGGTAAAGGTACTTTAATTGTCACATACACGTAGCGAAATTCATTCTCAAGGGAGCAGTGGGCAGCCAATGACAGCGCCCGGGGACCAACTCCAGATCTGAGCCAGTGCCTTGATCAAGGGCACTGCCTGGAGAACCTAGTACATGTTTTTGATGGTGGGGGAAACCGGAGCACCCGGAGGAAACCCACGCAAACATGGGGAGAACATGCAAACTCCACATAGAAAGGCCCCGGAACGACCTGGATTCGAACACAGAACCTTCTTGCTGTGAGGCCACAGTGCTAACCACTGGGCCACCATGCTACCCTAGTATGGTTCCAGAACCAAGACTGTGCGTAGAGGTAAGCCCCACCAGATCTAACCGGTAGCGCTCCACCTCCCGCATCAGATCCGGCTCCTTCCCCCACAGAGAGGTGACGTTCCACGTCCCCAGAGTCTGCTGCCCGGGTCTGGTCCGTTGAGGCCCCTGACCTTCACTGCCACCCGTGTAGTAGCGCACCCGACCCCAGCGGTTCCTCCCACAGGTGGTGGGCCCATGGGATAGAGAGGGAGTTGCCACGTTGCTTCTTCGGGCTGTGCCCGACCGGGCTCCGTGGCAAACCCGGCCACCAGGCGCTCGCTGACGAGCCCGCCATCTGGGCCTGGCTCCAGACAGGGGCCCCGGGCTTCCTCCGGGCAGGGTAACTTCACCTCTTCTAAGTTGGCTCATAGGGTTTTTGAACCATTCTTTGTCTGGCCCCTCACCTGAGACCACTTTGCCTTGGGAGACCCTACCAGGAGCACACAGCTCCAGACAACACAGCCCTCAGGTTCATAGGGACACACAAACCTCTCCACCACAATAAGGTGATGGTTCCCGGAGAGGAAGTTGAAGCCTAAAATAAAATAATAAACTAGAAAATTCTGCAAGAAATGTTGACATTGTGCCTACTACTGGGTGCACATCTGAATAATTTGACATGATGCATATAATGTTCGCCTAAAAAATAACAATGCAGCAAATCGGCACATGAAGTCTAATACAGACATGTATACATGCAACACCTTTTGAAGTTGAAATCAATCCATGTAATTGGTCAAGTGTAGCATCAGTACATGTTGTACAAAATGAGCTCAAATGTTCTGATGTAATTCATATAAACAAAAATGAGTAACACTCCACAAAACTCCCTTGCTTTAATTAGGAATATCTATTATGTTTAGCTTTATAAGATTGTGGATATTATTTAGCAGTGGCTATCCCCATAAACCCAGTATACAAGAAATTAAAATGAATGAGGTTCTGGCAAGACAACATGTTTACATCCCTAAAAAAATAATTTCCAGGATGTCCCTCTACATGAGAGCTATTTGCAGGAAAACACCCAAATAAAGCAGCACCCTGGTTTAAACATGCCACCACAGCAACTTAGCCATTTATTCTTGTAAAAGAACTTTTTCACTGAATCCATTTTGACTTGTCACAGTAGGAAATAACAGGTCTAAATAATGTCATTCATGATGGCTGAATTGCATTCTTCTGCTTTGATATCAGGGTCCTGGTATTGTGCATGCTGGCTCACTGTCACTCTCACTGGAACACTTGAACACAACAGCACCTTCATTAGTGGTATAACTAACAGGCTTTTCCTACTGTGACAAGTCAAAATGTTGTCATATCACACTAAACCAGTAGCATGAAAGCGTCATGATACACATCTAGATAAAGCAATTAAGGTTAAGTATTCTGTTGGCTATTGGTGATACAGGCAGCAGATACAATGTTTGATGAAAGCCCTTAAGATAATTTTAAAGCCTGCAATTTGTAAAATAGATTTAAAGGGGTGATAGAATGCAAAACTGATTTTACCCTGTCATAGTTGAATAACGACAGTTCGGTGGGTAAATAGGACATACATAGAAGCTCAAAATCCCATTGACACCCCACATATAGTTAGATGTTGTGTAAGTGGCGTGACGAAATTCTAACTGTAAATATACTCGAATTACGACCAAAAATGAAGCTAACTATCCGTGATTTGTAGCTAGGATTGAAGGGACAGCCGCAGCTAACGAAACACCTAGTTAGTCTTCACAAATATTAACTTGAAATCGGACACCGTTGTTAGGTTTATAAGACATATAGTTAGATGTTGTGTAAGTGGCGTGACGAAATTCAAACTGTAAATATACTTGAATTAAGGCGAAAAGGAAGCTATTTGTAGCTAGGATTGAAGGGACAGTCACAGCTAACGAAACACACAAATATTCATTAACTTGAAATCGGACACGGTTGTTATCTTTATAAGACATTTAGTTAGATTTTGTATAAGTGGCGTGACATGTGTGTAACATGAGGTAAGAGATTGCTGGTGTAACAAGCTCGCTGACCGCGCTTTCACTCTCACACATAGGGCCATTTAGCTAGCAGGAAGAGGGGAGTTGAAGGCCCTGGAGCTCTGTCAGAGCAGCGGTGTTGGTAGTCCCTGCTGTGGGCTGCCTTGGCGGAGCTCCAAGCACTCATAGCAGGCCGGGGTCTGTGAAGGAAGGCAGGCCGGGCGGCGAGGCAGCACCGGCGGGCGGCGAGGCAGCACCGGCGGGCGGCGAGGCAGCACCGGGCGGCGCAGGCAGCACCGGGCGGGGCGCAGGCAGCACCGGCGGGCGGCTGAACTCCGACACACAGTCTTACCAAATTTGCAATTAGCCATAAATTTTCATAAAACGGCCCATATTTGAGCTTTATATAGTTGATTTCTCGCTTAAAAAAGTATCAGAAGTGAATTTAATAACGAAATAGCCCGATAAACAATGTATAACTTTGCAGTGTCTGAAATATGAGTGTCTCCCATGTGTTTCTATGTAGTTTGCTCAAACCAATCAGCGCGTAGCTCATTCTGAATATTCATGAGCATACCATATTTGGAAGAAAAGCTCTTGTTCCAAATAGAGCCAAATTCACAGGGTAGTTAAGGGCCTAATAAAATATCATTCGGGCAATTTTCAGCCCAACCAATGTTACATGCCCCATTAGGAGACCTTAAGGAACAGTGTAAAATACCCTATATAATCATTCTATCACCCCTTTAAGGACATATTTTTTAATACAAATTTCTACAGACTCAAAGTTACAATGATACGATACAATAACAACAATTAAGACAGAACCCATGATGTTTATTGCATAGTAATGTTCTTTATGAATACATACATTTCAGTGGCATGTCCAGACTTTTTTATTACTGGGGTGGCCCAAGTTGGGCACCAATTAATGGCATGAAGTATGAGTGGCCACACACAAACAATTAACAGATAATAGACCTACCAATCACAACACAGTGGGAACACACAAATGTAAAATAAAGCTTCCAAACTTTATTCTTAAAGTCTTAACAAAGAAAGTGTAGCTCCAACAATAGGCCACATACATAATAAAACGATGCACATTCAAAAAACAATCACAGTATGAATTACAAACAAACTAAAAATAACAAAACCTGTGTGGACAAAATATTATGCCAAAGTTAAAATCTACATAAAATACAACATAATATAAAGTAAGATTCTGGCTTTGACCAGGCAGATGGGTTAATAGACCTACCAATATATTTGCATACAATAAAACAAGAAAATATAAAGTAAGGTTCTGGCGCTGACCAGGCAGATGGGTTAATAGACCTACCAATCAACAAATGTTAAAGTATGTTATTGTCAAGTTAAACAAAAAATATAAAAAAGTGCTAGATTAATGGTTTTCAACCGATTAAGTCATCAAAAAGGAAGTATAGCTCCAAAAGTTAGCCACATACAAAAGAAAACAATGCATATTCCAAAACACAATCACATTATTAAGTATTAACAAAATTAAAATAAGTCCATGTTAACAAACGTGTGGAAAACAATCAAACAAAATTTAAATCTACAATGCAAAAAAATATGAACTAAAGTCCCACATCTGACAGGGCAGATAAATAGACCTACCAATCATAAGACAACTTGTTTAATAATGTAAATGTAGTTTAATAATGTAAATGTAAAGTCAAACAAAATGCAAACATGCAGAATAAAACAATGCACTTTCAAAAATACAGTTACAATATAAAGTGCAAACAAAATTAAAATAAATAAGCCTGTGAAGACAAAATACCATAATGACAAACAGCTAGGGCTACATGATTGGCATTCAACTCTACAATCTGTCTTACATGTCATTTGTTTTTATGAGGTGTGTTTTTCCATCACAGTGGCTGCCACATCTATTTTTTCACTTTGTACAGTTCATGCGTCAGTGCTTGCGTATACACTTAATCACTATATTATATTTGCACTTGCAGATAAATGAATAGGAGAAAGTTTGGCATGTTTGCCACATCCGACAACAATATCAAAAAATAAAAATTCCTTAAATTGGATAACAAATGTTTATAAAAGATGAAATGGCATAAAAAGAATATAAAAACAAACCTACAGAATTGGTCTTTGACCCTACAATCTGTCTTACATGTCATTTGTTTTTATGAGGTGTGTTATTCCATTACAGTGGCTGCCACATCTATTTTTTCACTTTGTACAGTTCATGCGTCAGTGCTTGTGTATACACTTAACTAATATATTATAGTTGCACTTGCAGATGAATGAATAGGAGAACGTTTGGCAAGTTTGCCACATCTGAAAACAAAATCAAAAAACTAAAAATCCTTAAAGTGGATGACAAATGTTTACAAAAGATTAAATGGCATAAAAAGAATATAAAAACAAACAGTATATATAACAAAAATACAGCTAGACCTACAGGATTGGACTTTGACCCTGCAGTCTGTCTTACTTATTGTTTGATTATGTTTTTATGAGGTGTGTTTGAAATTCCATCACAGTGAGTCACTGGATACCACACCTATTTTCACGCTGTACAGTTCATGTCTCAGTGCTTGTGTTGCACTTTTGTGTCTGATCAACTACCCTAGTTTTCATACTGGATGTCATATGCCAGGAGTCCATTAATCGCAAAACCAAGGTAGAAAGAAACCTTTTCTCTACTGAAACCATGTCGTATTCCACCAATAAGAGCAGGACGAACAGGGATTTTCAGTGTGCCATAATTGGCGAACACCTGTCCTTCCTCAGTGATTCCAGTGACTCGATGAAGGCGGCTAGTGATTTGCTGTTCCTTAAATATGTCGCCGTTCCACCAAAGTTGTGCCAAGATATCACGAGGAATTTTAAATGTCCAATCCAATTTACGTTTAGAAACAAACCTATCAAGTCCATCTCCTTTTCCTAAGTAGAAGTGGGCAATTGTGCTTCTTTTTCCACAATGTTTTGCCAGAAGTTTGCGGGATGAGTTTCGAATTGCAGTCACATAGGTCCCAATATCAGTGTTTTTCTCAGTTGGACTTGGCCAGAATAACAACAGAGCCAGGTAGTACGGGTCTGGGAAAGGATACCGAAGTCCTACATCTTGCAGTGTTTTCAAAAGTAGATCAGAGAGTTGGCTGTGACTTTTGACATGTTTAGATTTTGGTTTCAAAAGGTAAAGAACTATGTTTGACAAAATGTAATTGATTGTTTCCTTCGTTTTTTGTTTTTTGTTGACAAATTGTTGTTTTTGTAAAAATGCATAGCATTCTGTGATCCTCTCAATCTCTTCGGCAGGTTTGTCCAAATGCTGAAGAATCCCTGCAAATGTATCTGCTTGTTTACCTTCAAGAAACAATCTTTTTTCATGAATGTCGATTTCCAAATTGAGATTAGGATTGTTTTGTCGTTCTTTTTTCATTTCCTCTGGTGCAGTGCAAAAAAGAGTTACATACTTTTTAAAAAGACCACAGACGGCCCAACGATTCTTTGAATCATATTCTGAATTGTTCCCTTTTGTATACGTGAAGTAACGGTTAATAAGGTCAAATGTTTCTTTTACTTCAGTTTTCAAACTGAGGAGAAACGGTTCATGCTCTTTGATGATCGCCACGTATCTGTTGTTGATCTTATTCTCTTCTTTTTGCACGCTGGTGATTGGGATTATCTTTTGAAGGAAACTCTGGAAGTACTTCTTCCTCATCGGATCATTTCCCTCAAAGAATGGCAATCTGCTCAATATGTCAAATACCAGAAAAGCTATTTCCAGCACACCCACATAGCCATAGACTAATGACTTTCTTTGGTAGTCATCTGATGCATCATCAGCAACTTCCTCCTCAGGTTCATCCTCTGTATTTGCCAGCTCTTGAGCCCTTTTAAACGCTCTGATAGCATTATCCGCTATTTTAATGTTTGTGTTTAAGTCTTCTGGATTGCGTGATGTCTCTTGCTTTTCTCTGTTGTTGTTGGATGTTAAATTGCTTTTGTGAATCTGCCCAATTGTGTCCAATGTGCATGTATTTTCTTTAATTTTCTTGGCAAATTCGGCCCATTTTCCAGCCTCTGGGAATTCACTTTCTTTGATATACAAATATCTCGCCAGTGCCTGAGGAATAGATGCACTTTTTTCAAACCTGGATGATGCTTTCAAAAAGATTTTTTGGACAGTTTGTCTCCCTTCCTGGTTGTGGATTTTATCTATGAGAGGAGAAAATAGTTCTCTCTCTACTCCATCTTTCTTTCGCTGCCTTTCAATCAACATTTTTTGAATTGAGTCTCTGTGTTTGGCAACTCCAACATTGAAGAACAGATCACAGTGAAGAATCTCCATAGTGATATCACTTACTTTTAAAAAGCAGCTTCTCTCCAACTCTTCCAGGCATGCAGATGCTATGGAGTGATGAAGGATTCGGATCCCTTTGTATCCTCCCCATTCTTCAACTTTGTCTATGATGAGAGTGTTTGAATATCGCTTCATTCTGTCCATTACACTATCCTCTTTCCAGTGAATCACTTTCATGCCCAAAAAATCTTCAGAGAGTGAGAGAGAGATTTCAGATTCTGCCACATAAGTGTTCAGTAACGCTAGAAAGGCAAACAGTCGGCCTTCCTTTGAACTGAAATCAAAGTTTTCCAGTGTGTTACGGGCAAGATCATCAATGTACTTTTTGTCAAAATTGCTCTTCATGATCATGAAGCTGTAAAAGTTTTCAGGTTTTTCATGAGTTTCTTTCAGCTCTTTGAGTTTTTTCTCAAAATGATTTTGTTCTTCTTTAGTCAATGAAGCAGTAATGAATTGACTTGGATTGTGTCGTTTGTATTGCTCCTTTGGGCTATTGGAACGAACGCAGTTGAGGATGATGACTTTGCAATTTTTTTCGTCATCCACATTTATGTTACAGTTATCTTCTACAGCTTGACGGATGCTGCTTACTAGTTCATAATGATTCTCTGTTTCCTTTGAGTCATCAACTAACAGCAAAACAGGAGAAGGTCTATCGCTTTCAAGATTCATCAGTTTAACAACTTGGATGGCAACGTCTGCTTTTGGATGTGTATTGTCTTTCAACACGGCACATCTGGACTCCTCACGAAGATCCCACATCAAATGCATTGCTAAGGTGCTACCACCACAGCCTGGGTGGTGAAACAGATTGAACAGAATGCACATGTCTTTTGAAGCTCTCAACTGAGACGTAATCATCTTCTTCACATTTTCATACTTGTCCCGCTTGACAAATGGCTTGTCTTTGTCTTTGTCACAGAAGTAGAAGTTCCACCATTTGACTTTGCCTCCTCTGTAGAATTCTTCCTCAACTCTGATTCTGAAGTCATTAAACTCTGGACTGTTTTCATCATAAATGTTTTCACACTGATTTAGACATAAAATATCTAGAGCTGTCAATAAGTCTTCATCCTTCTGCTTTAGAACAACAGAACTGGAGTCAGAAGAGGGGAGCAGCCTTCCAGATGACTGATTGAATGGTCCCAGTGCCATTACTGTTCCATTGACCTCGCTGAGGGTCAGCTCATATATAGATCGTGGGTCGATGTCGGATCCACACTTTGCTTGTATCATCTCCTTCCATTTTACATACATGCTCCGAGATGCACTAATAGTAATGATGTTTTCCTCTTCAGTCTGCTTTATAAAGGCCTTGTAGATCTCAAAGATTGGGTCTTCCTCAGTGTCCACAGGTGAAAGTAGGAGGAATATGATGAGGCATCTTCCAGCGAGAAAAACCTCAGGATTGCAAACGAATGAAACCAAGTTTTCTACATCTCTGCAAGATTTCTTCAGCCAGTTGTTATAATCTAACTCCTTGTCTGAGTCACTGTCAAGGTCATTTCTGCCATTGGAGAAGACCCAGCTGGTCTGTTTGTAGAGGTTAAGGCTCTTAATCACTAAGTCAGTCTGTCCTTGATATTGTGATGGGGTGTGCTTATTGGCCACCCTTGACTCTCTGTAGGAATGACACAGTCCACCTGGAGCAACAGAGCTGGGGTCAAAGTCTAACACACAGAACAGTTTCAGCTTATTCAAAAACTGGAGATACTGCAATTGTTCTGGACTGCTTTTGTTCACAACAACAACAAATCTGCCATAATTGTCCAGTGAGTTCCCACCACAAGTTAACAAATTCTTTAGTTTGTCTCCCTGGTTTGCTTCTTTCTTTATCACTTCTTTTGAGAGACACCACTGCTCCAGTTGACCTGTATGAATAGTACAATAAATGCATTATTGAGTAAAAGAAAACACATTTTAGGTTAAGGCTGGTGTTGTTCTAAATGTTGGTATTGTCAGCAAACCCTATGAAAAGGAAAACCAATATGTTAGTCTGTCTCTCATTACTTCTGACTTTCCCACCCTGTACTCAATTTCAACCCTATTGGTTCCTACTAAAGAAAAAAAACACCCTTACAAATATATAATAGTTTTTTGTTTTTGTTTTAGTAATATCCTAAAACAGCTGGTCGCTGTAGTTTTGATCAAAAACCAGGATAAAATTGTGCATTTGCTGGGGACTATTTTTAGCAGTAGATTAATCCACATTTTATGCTTTTGTGAGTATTTGGGCAGCAGGAAGGTGTGTGTGGGATTGATTCAAAATAAACTAGTGTCCATGGTAATAAACATAGGTAGAAGATATAGGCTTTGATTAATTAGGTAATTATTGTTTCTAAGATCAATTCATTCACTGGTTTTGGGATTTGTTGACAGTAATTTCAAACATTTAATAAAATGTGAGTCAGCATGTGTCAGCAAACTTACTACAGAAAACAAAATAATGCAGATTATTAGAAAAATACTAACTGCAAAAAGTAATGTTTAGGCCATGCTTATGCAACTTGAATTTGAATATATTTTTACATTGGTTGTCTTACCCATCCTTTTTCCAGCTGAAGAGCAAGTTCACGCTGATCGATATTTCGTAGAATGTCTATTGTGATTCGTAAAGCCTCCTTCTCTCCATAGTGTTCAGTCATTAATTTAGCAGTGTCCATGGTGTCCTTGCCCTCCAGTTTACCTTTTGGAATCATATTATTTGTGGATTTAGTGTATTCATGGAAATGAAATCTTTTTAGGTCGTCTTTTAAAAGGTTGTCAAGGGTTTTCTGGATCTCCACAGTGATCTTGGGTACGTCTGGTAGAACTGTGGTCTGCAGGAGGAAACAGATGTAAATTGTTTAGTGTAAAGTATACACAGTAATTGCTGTCTACATCTTATAAAATCCTTTAGGGTTTATACCTTTATGTGTTTTAAAAATGCAAGGTGAGGTTATTTCAAACTAATTCCAGTTCAAAATGTGCCTGTTTGGAATGGGCTGACTGCTTGGTCTGTGGTATTTCTGCTTGCAGCTTTCTCCAAAACCATTGTGCCCCAAAATAACGATAATAACGATAACGATTATTAACAATAATAGAAGGCCCTCAAAGCACTAAATATGCACCTTAACTGTGTACTACTGACATACTTTGTACTTCTACTTCATAACATTGTAGTAGTACATTTACCTGACAAAGAATGTTGTTGATACAGATTCTACAATTAAAATATGATGAATTATTATTCATTAAGCTATCCAGCATCATATTAGAATTTAAATATCCACCTTGAACAGATGTTAAGTAGATTTAAGTACATTGTGGTGATAAGTCTCTTTTTACTTTAATAAGATAAAGTTAATAGAAAAGATAATAGAAAACTTTACCCTGGTGGTTTCTTTTCTCCTGGCCCCATAGTCCTTTGGCTTTGGCTGATGCATTTCCTCCTTCTCTGAAGCTTTCTTGAATGGGACCTGAGACTTTTCAAAGTCTTTTTCCACCAGTTCGTCTGTTTTTGATTCAATTTTCTTTTGTGATTCTGGTTGTTTAGTTGCTCTGGCCTCAGCCAGACTCAGTTCAGGTTGCGTGGGTTTTGCAGCTTCTGTTTGATCTGTGCTGGTGTGAGGGATGGGTTTCAGTGTCGGTTCTGAATTGTTTTTCAACTGACCAAGTTTTTTCAGGATCTTTACAGCAGGACCGCCTTTGACTTCTAAGTCCAGAAAATCCTGGTTGTTGAAGCAAACAAGACAATCTCCAGACACATCTTCTTCATGGAGCGGTTTTTTTTTTTTTTATATATATGTAGAAACGGGGGAAAAAAAAAAACTTCTAAAAAAACTGACCTTAAAAACCTGCTGCTTTGTCCAGTTTTCCACATATGCTGGGATCTGTGACTCATGTTGTGATCCTTTTTTCAGACTTTCTAGATAAGATGTGATTTTTACAGCAGGACCATGCTTTATACCTAATCCCAATATATCTGTCTTTTCAAGCTCAACTAAAATGTCTCCAGACACTTCCTCTTCACAGAATTTGACTGCACAAGTCTCTTGAACTTTGACCTCTGTCATCAGCCACAACTGGACATCTTTCTCGGTCCATTTTTCAATGGGCTGAGAGGGTGGCTTTGTTGTTGTCATTTTGGATCAACTGAAAATTAAACAGTTAAGTAAAAGATTAAAATAATGAAAGGACAGTAAGTACATAGTCCTTAAAAAAATGTAATTAAAGCATTGTCTTTACAGGAGAAAATGAACAAGAAGCTCTTGCACTATGCATTTGAGTTTAAAAAAGAAGTAAAGATGTGTTCTCACAGGTAAAAATGATCTCCCACGTAATGATGCATGCATAATAATAAGTAATTCATAATTCTACTGGTACCTGAAGATCATGCTTTATAAGTTATATAACTTTATAATAATGTATGTATTTTATTTTGTATTTTACTTCATAATAACTTTTTTTTTAGGGTGTTTTATTCTGAGGTGCCCTTGAGCAAGAGCCCTTATACCCCCACAAAAAACGCTCAGTGGCCAGCAGATCAGACTGTGGTTGTGTATGTAAGTTTTTATATACAGTACAGGCCAAAAGTTTGGACACACCTTCTCATTCAAATGCGTTTCCTTTTTATTTTCATGACTATTTACATTGTAGATTCTCACTGAAGGCATCAAAACTATGAATGAACACATATGGAATTATGTCTGTAAAAAAAATAACTGGAAAACATGTCTTATATTTTAGATTTCTCAAAGTAGCCACCCTTTGCTTTTTTATTAATAAGGGAAATAATTCCACTAATGAACCCTGACAAAGCACACCTGTGAAGGTAAAACCATTTCAGGTGACTACCTCATGAAGCTCATTGAGAGAACACCAAGGGTTTGCAGAGTTATCAAAAAAACAAAGGGTGGCTACTTTGAAGAATCTAAAATATAAGACATGTTTTCAGTTATTTCACACTTTTTTGTTAAGTACATAATTCCATATGTGTTCATTCATAGTTTTGATGCCTTCAGTGAGAATCTACAATGTAAATAGTCATGAAAATAAAAAGGAAACACATTGAATGAGAAGGTGTGTCCAAACTTTTGGCCTGTACTGTACACAAAAGCTTATTTCAAAGCATACAGGGAATGAGCAGCCAGTGAATTTCTCACCTTTTGATGTTCCTGTACGTTTCATCAGACTGGATTTTAGCTGCTGGTCATCTCTCCTGAAAGATGAGAGGTGTGATGCTATTCTGAACAGAAATTTAACTGACCATTCATCTATTTACTGAAACTTTTGCTGAGATGAATACTGCACTACGCTCTGAGAGTTATACCTCCTGAGTCCTGTGCTGTCTTTACTTTAGTGATCGCCAACACACCTATCCCTGAAAGTTTGGCCCATCCCTATCGCACCACTTTCGTGACAAGTGAGAACATGCCTGCACCCTCATTTTTTTCTGAACTTTATTTAATACAAAGATTAAAACAGGCATCTTTATAACATGAGTTTATTACATTACAACTGAGAACATGACTGCTACAAATCCTGATGAAATCTTAAAAAAGAAAAAAGAAACAAAACAAGAAAGTGTATTATAAAAGTGTAAGCAAGGGGATTACTTAAACAGTTTTAGGTAATTTTTCTCATCAATGTGTCTACAGAATTTTAAAAAAAGATTTAAAATTTTGTTTTTAAATGCTTAATTGCATGCTTTTCTATTTCCTGCCGTCTGTGCTTGTCAGCCACCACCCGTTCTGATAGATAATGTGTGGTTCAGATACTACACTTACATTTATGTGGTAATGTACAGTTATGTCTACATCTGAATAGTGTCAGAATACTGTTTTACTCTACCTCTACCTTTACTTCACCGACTGATACATTGAGCCATTTCCTGCCAGAAGCTTCTGACACATAAATAATAACCAAGAGCAGTACTGAGATTTTATACAAATGCTTACCACAGCAGCTGACATAGTTCAAATTCACAATGTGAGATTTAATGAAAGTCATTGTTCAGTTTTTACATACACAAAAGCTCATTTCAAAGCATACAAAGAATGAGCAGCCAGTGAATTTTCTAACCTTTTGATGTCCCTGTACGTCTCATCAGACTGGATTTTGGCCGCTGGTCATCTCTCCTAGAGAGGTGGGATGACCAGTCATCTATTTACTAAAACTTCTTTGCTCTTAAATACTGCACCACGCACGAAAGTTATACATGTACTGTCTTTACCTGAGTGATCGTCAACACCTATCCCTGAAACGTCAGCTACTCCTGTGCTGCCACCCACTTCCATGACAAGCATAATGTAATAGAAACATGTCGCCACCCTCTTTTTTCTGTAACTTTATTGAATACAAAGATTCAAACAGGCAGTTGTATAACATTACTTCATTACAATACAACTGAGAACACCACACATACTGATCAAATCTAAAATAAACAAACCTAATAAGTGTGAGAGAGTATTGCTTAGAACAGTCAGGTAATGTTTAAATGCTTCAACAACATTCATTCATTTAATTATCAAAATCACATTTTCACAGAAACTCAATACCACAACATTTACTAAAGATTGCAGAGGGGTTTTGAACAATATACAATAAATGAGTGACTAACCATTTTAGCTTTAAAGCCATTTCATATGGCTGTATCAAACCATTAAGATGTCATATGCATTGTTGTATACACATTTCTCCAAAATGTTGTCCTGTGTATATGATATAGTGGGACAATTTGGGACCTCCACTTGAATTAATTGTTTTATGGGGAATCAATTTTAAAACTTAAAATATTTACGTATATCACACCCATCTTTTAAATGCTATCCTTTTTGCCAATACATTTATATAAGGCAAACACATTTAAGAAATACACAATAAAGAATTATAAAAAAAAAAAAAAAAACTGAAATTACTTAATGACAGTGAAAGAGTTAGAGGAAAGGGCAGGGTATATCTATCCTAAACAGTAACTTCGCAACTTTGGTTTTAGCTTTGTGCCACAACTAAATAAAATTTGCTGTGTTCTGTTTGCACTCCCTTCTATCCTAAGAGCATCTATTTGTGATTGTTCGATTTAAATTATACTAGCATTTTCAGGTCAGAGAACACTAAACAAACAGGATAAAGGCAAAATCTAATCTTTCTATTGCTCTTTGGTTCACCAAACCACTGAATGGTACAAGACAGCCACCCTGTGGACATCAATGGGACAGACTTAGTTTTTGGTGTCTGCAAACAACAATGTGGCTGAACACGAATAGAGTAATGTTTTGCAATAAAACCACAATGTCGCCAGTGGAGAAGACCGTCTGGTTAATGCAGCAGTCAAGGCATTGGATATATGTATATATAGTGTTTCAATAGAACTGAACTTACCATTAAGTCATTGATTATTAATTTGTTTCTGTTGCTATAAAACAACTGATCCTGTATGAAATAGAGTTTGAACCACCTTATAAATACTACCTGTTAGAAAATAACACTAGTGGCTGTGTTGGGGATTTGCTACAGGTGAGGATGAAAATTGATCTATGGAGTCCAGTTTGAGAAAAACATCCGTGATGCATAATGAAGAGATGAATTTTACCCAGATATGTTATATAGTTTGTTTAAAGTTTACCATGTGTGTATTCTGTGGGAAAGGAAATGTCTTCTAGGAGTGAACATTTAATGACAGGATAAGAGCCATAGGAATGTGTGTACTTATGCCTGGTCAAAAGTTCACGAAGAAGGGAAAAGGAGGCACAAGACAGGAGACATCTGGCCTGACTGGGGGCATTGAGACAGCAAACCCCCCACATCCTGAGGACACACAGGAGGACTGAACCCAGAGAGAGAATAAAAGGATTGGACTCGTAAACTATTGCTCATAACCTTGGTGGACAACGAGGAGTCACAGTAATGGCCTGCATAGTTTTGGCCAGCATGTTTTATTTTCATATTTAAAAATGCTGTTACTAAAAGAAGTGTTAACCTTATTTAAACGCTCTCAGTGATTCTTCGGAGGTTTCTGGTCTCTTTGGGTCACACTAAACCAATACGTTGGAGATTAGAATTTAGAGAGATTATTGGGGTCAGATTTTCTGGCTTTTGAGGTTTCCACTTTTAATATTGATCAGAAACTAAAACAGCATAATGACAGACTTTTACAACTCTGGAAAGTTATAACTGCAGAAATAATTTTATTTTCCCGTGGACAATCACAAGTTAAACATTAGATACAGGTTATAAAGTAATCTTCCAGGAATATACCTTGGCATGTATTTGATTAGTCAACACAGTCAGATGCCAGTTGTTATTGCATTGCTTTGTGAAAGAACTTTGGCCATGCCAGCAGCTGCGTGTCTGTCTGTTTGTTGGTCCAACATTTTGGTCCAGGCCGAAATATCTCAACTATGAGATGGATTGTACTGGGAAAGTGTGTACATTTAAAATCAATCAATGAGTATCATTCTGTTTGGCTGCCACTGCAGTATTAGGATAACTAGTCAAAGCATGATGGTAAATGTATTTTGACATTTACGAAACAAAGACAGCGTTTTTTCTTTTTTTTACGTTTTGTTTTGGACGGTGACCCTGAGTTCTCTGTGTTCTCCTCACTTTCAGCAGAACTTGTGTCACTCTGCTTCGTTCCTGTGTAAACAAAAGAATGAAATCATTAATGTTTAAGTTACTGTAATGTAAGAAAGCAAACCAATAGTTATAGCCAGGCAAAAATAAGTTTCTGAAAATATAATAGTGTTTCATCAAAATTTATGTTGATTTTGTAGTGGCGTGCCACCACGGCAAAAACTTCTCCCTCCACCGTATCAGAAATAGGCAGACGCACAATGTAGTCATTGTTGCCTTTTAAATTATCCTGCCAACATAATGCACCCCTGTTGGCTGCTGCTCACATTGCAATTTAACAACAAGTATAACTATTCAGTGGTTATTGGACCCCGCCCAGTTTAACAACCAGTAGAACTATTCAGAGGTTATTGGACCCCGATCCAGTTTAACAACCAGTAGAACTATTCAGAGGTTATTGGACCTGTCCAGTTTAACAACCAGTAGAACTATTATTCAGAGGTTATTGGACCCGCCCAGTTTAACAACCAGTAGAACTATTCAGAGGTTATTGGGACCCGGCCCAGTTTAACAAATCTTCAGCAGAACTATTCAGAGGTTATTGGACCCGTCTAGCCAACAACCAGAGTAGAACTATTCAGAGGTTATTGGACCTGTCCAGCGTAACAAACACGTAGAACTATTCAGAGGTTATTGGACCCAATTCAGCTTAACAACAAGTAGAACTATTCAGAGGTTATTGGGCCCGGCCCAGTTTGGCACAACAAGCAGAACTATCATTCAGA